>NC_090438.1:123386780-123519280 GCF_031143425.1 Pleurodeles waltl
TATCAGCAATCAAATCATTATCGTTATCTGTGAAATTTCTATTTCGGACCTGCTTGAAGCAAATACGATAAACATGAACAACCTATCCACCTGGATATCTATGCTACAAAGCTATTATGTTGTATCTTGGAGGACAACTGCTTGTTAAGTTAACATGAGACTGTATTTTCCCAAACTTCAACGTTCTCTAGTGAGACCTATGTTCTCATGCGTGAACTTTTTTCAGGCTGTCATCTTGAACATTCTTTCGGAATAACAACCTTTGTTTCCCGTGGATTGCTGGGATCTAAATCGACTGATCACTGAGCATTGGGTGTTGTGCAGTACAATTGCCGAACAAAGCTGCTGTGTGAACTTTCTCTTGATGTGGTTACTTGTGTGGGGCTGACAAACTATATTCAGATGTGTTCCATGTTGCTTCACAAAGTGCTGCAACTGCACCTTCGCAATCTTTGACTTCTACATCTTTTATCAAATCCTGGTTTCACCCTCATCTACAGTTGTATCAATATCACTGCAGTTCTAGCATATGACTTTTCTGATGACTCATTGAAGATATTCTCCATCCATGCATTCTCTCTGCTATGCTCCAGACTTGAAACTTTCCATCTGTTTCAGAATGAAATGAATTTAGGAGTAGTTTCTGATGGTCATTCTCTTAGTCTACTGTCTGTATGCTGTTTGAAGCAAGCTTTTTGTTCTATTTTAATTTATATTTTGGTCGGGAACTGTGTGACATAGTCAAGGTAGGCACATGGCATTTTTCATTTATCAACGTTTAGGCAAGATACACACATTGATTAAAGTTGTTGCTCTGCCATTTAGGCATTGATGTGATCTTTGTGTTTTCTGCTTGTGTACCTCTATTGCAGCTAATTTGTACATTCATGTCTGTGTGCACACTTCATTTATAAATGTATGCTGCATTTAGTATTATTTGGTAGCACTCAATTCATTGATTTATAATCTGCATATATTAGATGCTATTTTGTTTTTCCTTGATGCTAAGTCAGCTGAATTATGAACTAGAGGGGAAGGGTTGGTTTACCACGAATGAATAAGATGCCCATGTTGTAATTCTTTAATTTGCTTATTAATAGCCTTCATTAACACTTATTTATTTTTATAGTTACATCTCCCTATAGAAATTCTCAGGATTGTTCAATTTATTTAATAGTTCATTAAAACCATTACAAGTACTATGAAAAACGTAGTTCTGAATACGAATTATACCAATAAGAGGACTGTTAGGATTCTCTAAAAAAACTATAAAGCAACGCAACTATTCAAGACGGATTAAAACCACACAAACTACTAAACTTGAAAACCCTAGTTACAAATTGTCCAAAATGGTTTCCAACAGTAAACAAATGTGTTCCTGTTCATACAGGTTTCACTAAATTCAGAATTGTAAGTACAAAATAATGTGGTTGGAACCAAATGGTGATTTGCACGTCTGATATAATGCATTGTAAGCTTCATGAGAACATTAGGTGTTAGTACTTGAAGTCAGTCCTTTGTATGCAGCTTTTGGTAGACTAGCTAGTTTCCAAACCATATGTTTACTGCAAGTGCGATAACGCCTCCTCCCGAGAATCAAGCGGTAATGATTCAGTGGCCTAGGGGACTTGAAAACGAAACCAGGGATGAGTTGATTCTTAATCCTTCTTGAACAAACCTCATACCAACGATCCATGCCACACCCTGTGCTATGGTACTCGTGCACGAATTCAGTGAGAAAGAAGTTTGGCTAACCATCTCATTCCAAAAACTGCATAAGGCTGCAGGCCCAGATAGAATTCCTTCAGACGTCTATCGCAATCAACTATCCCTATGGTTACCAGTTCTAACTCGCCTATATAATAGTGTTTGGTCCTTTGAGGACATTCCGCCCTCATGGAGAAAATCGATAATTGTTCCGGTACATAAAAAGGGGCCACGGGATATGGTGTGTAATTACAGGCTGATCTCATTGATCAACAGCATTGGGGAAAACTTTCGGCAAACGGATCCAGTCTTGCCTAGAGCAGTGGATAGAGGAAGGAGAACTATTAACGCCATATCAAGCTGGTTTTAGGAGGGGCCAAAGTACAATAAATCAACTCTTTAAGTTGAACATGATCTGTTCCAAATATGTCTCCCTAAAAAAACTCCGCTATATTTGGATTTTTTCGATCTTCAAACAGCATTTGATAGTGTGGATCGCCAAATATTATGGCAACTACTGATGGAAATGGGAATCCCAGGAAAGATCCTAAGGTTGTTAATTTTATTACACACAGGAAACACTGCTAGGGTCAGATACAGCTCGCAAAATGAATACACAGCTGAGATCCCAATCCAGCGAGCTGCCAAACAAGGGTGTGTTTTGGCTCCAACCCTATTAAACTGTTTTATAAATGCAGTGAGCCAAAAACTGAAATCTAAACATGGATGTGCCAAAACTAGCTAAAGAGAGCATACCTATCTTGCTTCTCGCAGATGATGCTGTGCTACTGGCAAGAACGGAGATTTCAATGCATTGTCTGCTAAAAAGCTTTGAATCTTTCTGTGCATTAAGAAATTTGACGATTAACGAAAGTAAAACAAAGTTTATGATTCTTAACCAAAAACAGAATATGCGAGCTACCTTTTTTAAGGTTAATAAAAAGCTTTTGGACCAAGTAGAGACCTATGACTACTTGGGTTGCCGGGTGGATGATAGATTGACTTGGAATCCGCAAGTATATAAAAGCAATATCTCTTTGGCCCAACAAGCCGGTACTGTACTCAGATTTGCAAAATCTATGGGGAATCATTCGGTGAACTCTGCACTGCTTGCATATAAAATGAAAGCAAGGGCTGTTGCATTGTCTGGTGTGGAGATCTGGGGATCCAAAAAGATCCCAGCAGTACAAATAGCTGAAAATGTGTACAATGACTACTTAGCCTAGGTAGTGGTACACCTATGAAAGCGATAAGAATAGACTTACAAACGAGAAACATTGAGGATTACACAGCAGTGGCTCCTATAAGATACTGGATTCATATCTGGACCAAGGATGAACTTAAACCATATCAAGCTGCAATGATATGAATTTGCAAAATCATCGTAAATTGCCATGGTTCAATCATGTTTAAACCACCCTGTCTGCCATAGCCTTTGAAGAACTTTGGTCCCAGCCAGAGAAAAACATGAAACACAGCCTTGCTGCAGTCAAAAAGGCATATTGGGACCACAAGGTTTTAAGTATTTGTGATTCACCTAGTCCTTTGTTAAAGTGTTAATTATTGTTTAACCAAGAACTTAAACCAGCTACTTTTTATTTATAGTATTTACCGGGAGGAAAAAATATCACATTATTTTAAATTTCGCATGGGTACATTACCAGTGATTTCAGTGACTAATAAGTGGCAGTCTGTTCCCTCAGGGAGATCAGTTTGCTGCTCCTGCCTCTGGTGGTCAAGAAACATTAATTCACTTCCTTTTAATATGTCACTTTACGATTCAACCTCAAACTGTACTTACAACCACTTTTTAAAAAAAATATGGTGTAAGGAAGCTGAAGCGTTGTGTATGCGCTCGGATGAAAAACCCATTGTGATTACTGTTTTAACATATATCTTGGAGGCATGGACAATAGGATTGTTAATACATTTACAGCTCTCAGCATCCTAATATCTGTTCAGTGGCGCTCTATAGCTGCTCCTTTTTCAGGGAAATTGGTGCAGGATGAGGTATAATGGGGAAAGCAATCCGGGACGCTAATAAGATGGGGGGGTCCTTTTCAAATGTCCTATATGTTTAGACCCAGGATAACTATACCTAACAAAGTTTTAACATGCCTCTATTGAGTTGATTAGTGTTACGTGTATAAGTCATGGTCTGACTGGTTAGCCACTGCCGCAAAGCGCTTATATGTTCATTATGGGTATTTTTGGCTTTGTGTGATGCGAATTAAGTGATTATCAAGTATAGTTTTATTGCTAAGTTTGTATTTTAAATTTTTTTTTTTTTTTAACATATTATGATGTGATGATTGTATTTGTAAGTGTGAAATTGTTATGGCCGGAGAGGCTGACACAATAAATGCAAATGGCAAGTGGGATTTGTCTAGGGGTTGAATTAGAGCTTGCTAATGAGTTCCAGCTTTCAAATGATTTAAAGCATGGGTACTCACAAACTTTTTCTCGGGGGCCAAAATTGCAGTATGGTTTGCGGCCGAGGGCCGCACTGAAGTGACAGCGGTGGGGGGGCTTAGAGGGGGAACAACCACCCCGCCCCCTTTTTCAAAACATTGCTAAACAATGCTGCATCTGCTCTCACCCCAGTAACACACACAGTGCCATCTGCTCTCACCCCTACCCTGTAACACACACAGCGCCATCTGCTCTCACCCCTACCACAGTAACATAAACAGCGCCATCTGCACACAGCGCCATCTGCTCTCACCCCTACCCCAGTAACACACACAGCGCCATCTGCTCTCACCCCTACCCCAGTAACACACAGCGCCATCTGCACTCGCCCCTACCCCAGTAACACACACTGCGCCATCTGCTCTCACCCCTACCCCAGTAACACACACACACACACACAGCGCGCACACACAGCGCAATCTGCTCTCACACCTACCCCAGTAACACACACTACATTAAAAACAAATAAATAAATAACCAAAGAGCCTTACCTGACTCAAAGCACTGTAAAGATGCCACAAATGTAGAACGGCAGGCAGGCGGGCAGCAGACGTGGAGCCGGTGACAGGAAGCAGACGACAAAGCCTCGTAAAAGTTAGCTGCAAGCGCTGACATTTATGGGGCTTTGGCTTCCAGGATCGTCACGGAAACGCCATAAACAATGGCCGCCGTACGTAAACATAGAGGAGGGCCGCGGGAGCATGCGCAAAGAAGCCACTGTTGTTGCGCATGCTCCCGCGGCCCATTTCTATGTTTACATACTGCGCCCATTATCACATGGCGTTTGTTGTGCGTCTCTGCGGGCCGCCAAGGTAGGTCCATGGGGCTGCTGGCGGCCCGCGGGCCGTACTTTGAGTAACGTCGATTTAAAGGAACACAGAATTCTTTTCCGAGCCTCACGTGTGGGGACTAAAGTATATAACATGCGCAAGATAGTCTTCACATTTATTGCAGCAAAGCCTGCATTTCAAATTATGCCAGACTTCACCCATGTCTGCCAGATCATTATTGGGGGACCTTCCTACTTGATAACTCGAGCTTGATTTTTTTTTTAAAATTTGTTTTTTTTTTTTATGTGGGCTGGGAACAGTTTTCCGAAGTATACTTACCACCGATTGGCAATATTAAAAATGAATAACCATCCAGGCATGGCTTTTTTTTTACAAGATTCTTGTATATCTGACAAGTGATGTTTTTGAATAGTTTTATTAAGTTTGTTTTAATAACCTCTACGTCATAGGTGTTTCCCAAAGCTAATGTGAATCTTTTTCAGAGTTGATTGTAAATTCTTTTTGCTGTGGGTTATTGCTTCTTGGGCTTGGGAATTCCACCCAAGTAATATTCAGTAGTTGCCTCAGGCAGCCAGTACTCTTTACATATTTAAAACAAAAAACAAAAAAACTAACTTGCCAAATGTTGTCTTAACATGTCAAATCTTAGCCTGATGTGTGCCTAAACGGTGTATATCTAACTATTGATATTTGCGGATGTGTAACAAGTTATCATATTTCCCTTGAAGTATTTTGGTACCATATGCTTATGCATAGAACAGTTTGCTATGTTACCTTTAATATCGGGACAGGCGAGGGATTGATCGCACAATGTTCTCAGCAGTTTCTTAAAACCAAATCACAAGGATTGTACTGTAGCTCTTATTTTCTTGTGAAAACACGATCAGTGTGCTGTAAATCAGCTACTGAATAAGTACAAGACCAGGGAGGCAAGCCTAGAAACTTTAGCTGCGTTTAAAACACCCACACTTCACACAAGTAGTGACCAGTAAGATTAAATGAACACAAGTAGATTTAAAGAAAAGTGAATGTCTTGTCATTTTTCTCCGCTGCCTACTTGCACTATCACACTAAGGTACTGCCTTGTAGTTTGAATGCATTTTAATGAAACTGCATTGTGCACAGATCGAGTTTATAGGTAGTGGTGTAACATAACTGAAGGATATAAAACATTTGTGCAGATTGGTTGTGGACAACTTTGAGATGCCCTTACGCTATATTCAGGGTTATTAGCCCTCAATAGAAGATGGTAGTTTTCTCTCTTATATCGTATAGGATCCGTTCTGTTTACTATGCATGTTATATGCTTGATGTAATGTTTGCAAAATGTTAAAACATGCACTAAGGATACTTAATGCAAGAGGTGACGACTGACCCATGCTCTGAAGCGCCTGACAAACACATCTGTGATAGCTTTTTTTCCCAGAGCGACGGAGTTTGCCATTCTTTATAAATGCCACCCAGCATGTTGAAGTATTAATACTACATTTTTATTCTACTAGAAGTTCTGTCTACCAAAACTGAGTGAAAAGAGTGGGTTACGTAGACAATGTCTCTGGAATTCGCATAGACATTTTTCTGCATAACCGCTCACCTTGTGAATATTGAAGAACTGGTGTGACCGCTACAGTTTTGCCTTTTTTTTAAAAGTTGTTATTAAACATTTTGTTGAGAAGACATTACATCTGCAAACAAGTGAATATGCCCAAATATTCTATTCGTCCCCCTGCTACAGATCTGTAACCCCTTCTGTGCCGTGGAAGTAATGGTTATGTCCACCGGCACAGTGCTCATTTGCCGAGGACGTAACCATTATGTTCTTGGCACTGAGCTCAGAGGGAGCGCTAGAAGAAAGCCTACTAGATGCCAGGGAATAAAAATAAATAAATAAAAATAAATAGGGTGGTGGCTACCAACCAGTATGGGCCTAGTTATGCCCCCTCCACCAACTGAAGGGAGTACTCAACTGTCCCCCGCACTCTAAAACATCTTATCCCACAGCAAGCAAGAAGACATTTGATTATTTTGGGTTTTGCTTTTACATTTGGGCCATGAGAGCTTTGCTAACTCTCAAAATCGTCCCACTTGGAATGGTGAGGGCTGTACTTTGGGACGCTGCCATGTAGAAAAATCCACAAGACCTACACACATCTGAAAACTAAACATCTGGTTGATTCCAGAGTGGTGTGTTTCACATGCACCCCGTAGCATTTTCTTACCCACAATGCCCTGCAAACCTCCAACTTTGCTGGAAATCACAAATTTTTTCCCTCGTTTTGTGATGGAACTTTCCAGAATCTGCAGTAATCCACAAAATTCCTACCACCCAGCACTCATCTATACCGATAAAAATTCTGCTGCACTTGTCAGCCTAAAAATGTTTTTTTTCAAACTTCCCTTTTGGACCCACTTTAGTTCCCCTCTCAATTTCGACATGTTCCTCTTCCTTGTCACAAGCACTTGGCCCACCTACACAAATGAGGTATCATTTTTACCGGGACACTGAGGAGAATGTTGAGTGGTATGAAATTTGTCCCGGTGCGGTGTTCACACACAAATGTGGGGAAAAAGTGTTGTGTGTGTTTTTTTTTTTTTTTTCTCTTTTTCTCTTTTTTTTAGCAAAATTTAAGGTTCGCTGAGGGTTCTGGGTAAGAAATTATTGGGGGAATCCACGCAAGGCACACCTCCCTGGACTTCCTCTAGTGTCTAGTTTTCAGAAATGTCTGGGTTTGATAGGTTTCACCAGATGGCTGCTGAGCCCAGGACCAAAAAAAGCAGGCGACTCCCCAGACCCCCCTCCACCCAACCCTGCTAACAGGTAGTTTTGTATTTGATAATTTTGATGTTTCCAGATAGTGTTTTGGGGCATTTCCTGTCACGGGCGCCAGGCCTACCCACGCAAGTGAGGTACCATTTTTATCAGGAGACTTAGCAGAAAGCTGGGTGGGTGGAAATTTGTGGCTCTCCTCTGATTGCAGAACTTTCTGTCACTGAAATGAGAGGAAAAAGGTGTTTTTTTTTTTTGGGGCTAAATTGAGGTTTGCAAAGGATTCTGGGAAACAGAACCTGGTCAGAGCCCCACAAGTCACCCCATCTTGGATTCCCCTAGGTGTCCAGTTTTCAAAAATGCACAGGTTTTCAACGTTTCCCTAGCTGCCGGCTGAGCTAGAGGCCAAAATCCACTGCTATGCACTTTGCAAAAAACAGTTCTGTTTTCTTTGTGAAAATGTGATGTGTCCACATTGTGTTTTGGGGGTATTTCCTGTCGCGGGCGCTAGGCCTACCCATGTAAGTGAGGTACCATTTTTATCCGGAGACTTGGGGGGGGGGGGGGGGGAACACAAAATAGCAAAACAAGTGTTCTTGCCCCTTGTCTTTCTCTACATTTTTTTCCTTCCAAATATGACAGTGTGTAAAAAAAGACATCTATTTGAGAAATACCCTGTAATTTACATGCTAGTATGTGCACCCCGGAATTCAGAGATGTGCAAATAACTACTGCTTCTCAACACCTTAACTTGTGGCCATTTTGTAAATAGAAAGGTTTTCTTGATACCTATTTTTCACTTTTTATATTTCGGCAAATGAATTGCTGTATACCCGGTATACTGTAGAATGAAAACCCATTGCAAGATGCAGCTCATTTATTGGCTCTGGGTACCTAGGGTTCTTGATGAACCTACAAGCCCTATATACCCCCGCAACTAGAAGAGTACAGCAGATGTAACGGTATATTGCTTTAAAAAATCTGACATCGCAAGAAAAAGTTAGAGTAACACGTGGAGAGAAATGGCTTTTTTCACCTCAATTTCAATATTCTTTTATTTCAACTGTTATTTTCTGAAGGAAACACTTGTAGGATCTACACAAATGACTCCTTGCTGAATTCAGACTTTTGTCTACTTTTCAGAAATGTTTAGCTTTCTGGGATCCGGCATTGGTTTCTCACCCATTTCTGTCACTAACTGGAATGAGACTGAAAGCACAAACAATTGTAAAAATGGGGGTATGTCCCAGTAAAATGTCAATTGTGTTGAAAAAATTGGGTTTTCTGATTCAAGTCTGCTTGTTCCTGAAAGCTGGGTAGATGGTGATTGTACCATTGCAAACCCTTTGTTGATGCCATTTTCAGGGAAAAAAACACAAGCCTTCTCCTGCAGCCCTTTTTTCCAGTTTTTGTGAAAAAAGCTAAATGTTTGCTGTATTTTGGCTAATTTCTTGGTCTCCTTCAGGGGAACCCACAAAGTCTGGGCACCTCTAGAATCCCTAGGATGTTTATATAAAAAAGGACTCAAATTTGGTGTTGGTATCTTATGTGAACAAATTTATGAGGGCCTAAGCGCAAACTGCCCCAAATAGCCAAAAATAGGCTTGGACGGGAGGGGAAAAGGCCTGGCAGCGAAGGGGTTAATATTGTTCACATTCTAGTTGTCAATCATTGCCAACAATAAACAGTAATTTGTGTACATTGTCCCTTCTCAACAGATAACATAATGTCACTGTCCAATGTCTTTCCCAGCTGCGAAGTAACCTCCCTTAATTTTTATAAATCCCACCTTGGTCACCAACATAACTTGAAAAATGATGGTGTATCATTTATGAATCAACCGAAAAAGTGGGGTGAGGTAGGCTTATCCCCACCTCAGTGCATCTAATTTTGGCTGGTTGGTCATTGGCCTCCAGGCTCAAGAAAGACTTAAACCACTTCCATCCATAGATCTGCTAGCAGTGTTTGTCACATACATCAGTACTGTGCAGCATGCAGTGTGGTCCTTCTTTTTATGTTGTAGCCTACCTGACAGCACAGCTGTCAGATTTACTAAAGACATTTTGGGGACTTTCAGAAAGTTGACCTAGGAATGCCTTTCACCCATTGATTACCATTGGCTTTGTGGTTTGTAACTTACTTTTTCTCACTTTTTATTTGCTAGCTTTATTTCCTTTAGGCTCTCCAGATTCACTTCATCCTTCCGGTTACCTAAACTGTGCTTACTATATTCTTCCACAAACGCACTTTCTGTAAACGGGCCCTTATCTTGTGCTTATCTTGTCACTTTTGCTGTGCATTTAAAGATGGTGGTCAAATGTCAAGCGGTCTTTGAGGGAGCTTTGTGTTTGCTTTCGGATGACTTCAAAGTGAGGGTTTAAAGAAAAGAGGAATGCAGATTACTCTCCCCATCGATCCTGCTTGTACCCCTTCTATGCTCCATTTACGAGGCTCTAAGAACCCTTAAATAGCACATCATGTAACATGTTGATGACAGTTTTATTTCAGCCAGATATTTAATATGTATGTTGAGTAAAGCACCCTGCACTGGGATTAGTAGCACTATAAAAGAAATAAAATGGTGGTATTTACATTATTAGTGCAGGTACTGGAACATACCAACACATCTGACATTCTTAGAGTGCATGCATTTCTCTTAAAAACGGGGACTGAAGAGAGTCAAAAGCATGCCTCTCTTAAGCACCTGTGAAGTGATAACCAGCTGTGAGCCTTTCTTTCCCCTCCTTTCCATTTGCATGTAAGTGTGAACCTCCAGACCACACCCAGCCACAATCCGATTGGAACAAAAGGAGGCCTGATGGCACCGTTTTCAGCATTTAGCTTTGACCCAGCTGGAGGATAAAATAGAGAAGCCTCCTCTGTTCTGCATGTTGCTGCTAAGAATGGAAGCAGACAATGTGCAGGTGCTGCTAAACTTGCCCCGGTAAATTACACCGGGATAATTTGGCAAAGTTGTCATTCACTAACAACAATACCCTATCACTGATCTTCTAAGCACTTCAGCCAACTCTTCCTTCCCTCTCCTTTAAACACAAACTTCAAGGAGTTTACTTTATTTTCATACAGCACGTGTACGGACACCAGGACAGTAGGAACTCATGCTAATGCTTGTTTACATTTTAAACACCCAAAAAACATTATTTCGCTTCCACACATCCCAACAACACACCAGTAGACTTGCTGCATGAATGGAAGTTGGGACTCTAAAAGCATGCGGGGATAGAGATGGGTAAGGTGATTCTAGGGACAGAAAAGGAATATGTAGATGAGTGAAATGGACTTGTGGTTTATGGTCATTGTGTTTGTCAGGCATGGTGTCACTGTACCTTCTGCACAAATGTAATGTCCAGTGAGGTAACTGTAGTTCAGAATGACCAATGGAGAGGTGTGTTGTTGGGATGTGTGCGCTTAACCAGGGTGACAAGTTGGAATATTAGTAAACAACAGCCATACTTTGTATTTTACAACATGGAGCTAGGGTCAAAGTACGTTCTAGTGTAGGCAGTGTGTGGAATCGCCTAGTGTCACGTCGGTGATCACGTCAGAAGTATTTTATGATTAAAACCTATCTCCACGTGTACTCCCTGAGATGAAATTGAGCAAGGTATCCTTACATTATGTTTAAATGTTCGTGACTATGGACCATATGTACCAAAGCATTTTCCCATTGACACAGAATGGGATAAACACTTTGATACATCTGGCCCCAAATGTTCAGTCAGCGTCTTTATTCTTCGGGTGTTTTTTTGTTTCGTTTGTACAACATTAAGTATAGATAATATACATTGTTAAGCTGTCTTTATGCATGATCGTGAGTCTAAAATGCTTTGTAAAATAAATAGCGATCTCAACCGAGATGTAAATGGTAACCAGTCATGTAGACTAGGCCAGTATACTTTATATACTGGTTTTCCCTCTGAATCACGTAGTCTGAGGTACAGCATCATGTTGAGGTACAGCATCATGTTGAGGTACAGCATCATGTTGAGGTACAGCATCATGTTGAGGTACAGCATCATGTTGAGGTACAGCATCATGTTGAGGTTCTACTGTTTGCTGCACTCTTGCCTCAAAACGTTTTGACTTTGGCTAGGTACTGCCGTATAAATTCTCTGATCTTGCTGAAAATAAGATGTTTCTCTTACATGTCCCCAACAATAATGCTACCATATACCCATTTCAATTTTTTTACTTTTTTTTCTGCTATTGCCACTAGATTTTTGAATCCCACAGTTTATCAAAAAATTGTTCCTGTCATTTTTATGTACAAATATTAAAAGCCTTATTTTGTTACTTTACTGAGTTAAACAGGCTTGTCGCTTTGTTGGCTGCATAAACATTTAAGCTGGGAAAGCTTTATGGAACATATACCTTTAAAAATAGTTACCGGACAGTAGATAAAATGTTTAAGCTTGTCAGTAAGCCAACACATCTGATCGTAACGAAGAGATGCTTGTGAATATTGGAACCATAAGTAGAAAGGCATAGCAATGGGTGGGATGGGTAGAGGGAGCGCAGAAAGGTTAGGATGGAATGATATGACAAGTGATGAGAGAGGGTGGAAGATGCTAATAGAACTTAACCGTGGGTGAGGTACAGAGGAAGGTGAGGAGTAGAGGGAAATATGAGAAGTAAAGGGAAGAGGGGAATGCAAAGCGAAGTAGAAAGAAGGCAGGAGAGGCTATAAAATACGGCCACCAGAGTAGAGAAAGACAGGAAACAAAGATGAGCGAGATGGATGGGAAATAAGATGGAGTGGATACAGCTAGGAAAGAGTCAAAGACATTCAAAAGAGAACTGAAGAGCGAGTTTGGCAGTGAAGAGAACTGAAGGTCGTTTAATGCATGATTGAATTTGTTCATTATAAAATACTTTTAACATAATCAAATACTGTATTGAATTTTCAACAATCAGTGCACTTTTAGGGGTCTTGTAGAATGGAATTCAGTATGGCTTGTCATTGCGCATGGCTGGGAAAGCAGTACTAAGGTTCACAGCAGTCTTTGCAAGCAGAGCTGTTAAGTGAGTTGGCCATCAGTTTTTCTTCAGTGTGATGCCTTTCTCAAAATGACTGACATTCCACCCAAAAGCCTTGCTCTACAATAGATGGTTCCGTTCCCTTGCATTGAATTTGTGTCCATTCAGTGGGAGGGCACGTTAGTTTCTTTGTGCAAATGGCTTTTGTCGTCAAATCGTGGAACTTTGTATAATGGGCTGAATATAGCATTTATTGTGCATTGGAATACACTTGCAGTGTGTTGCATACTTGTACACCGTGTGTATATGTGTCTCAGGTTTGTTGACTTTGTATTTTAGCTTAATTTCCTTGTCCTGTTGTGCTGCGTTGTCCCTGCCCATATTCTCTGCCCCACTACCTGTGTACAGCCCACTGGATACGTTCCTCCCTGCCCTGCGAAGTGTAGCTCCCAGCCAGAGCAGCATTGTGACACGATGAAAACTGGCACAAGTTAACACGGAGGTGGCTTGCTGTCTGACGGGGAGTCTCATTACCTTCTGTTTCAAAGCAACCCTCCCTCCCACGGTCTATACCGCTGCTGCATTGGGCCTTCAATGTATTGAGTGTCCCTTTGCAGCCTGTCCATCTTCAGTCGTCCCCTGTCCTTGAGGTCATTGGATTGTCTGAAGCGGCTTGTGTGGAATTCCTTCAGCAGCTCGGGCAGTGTGTACGCTGAACAACTGTTAATGCCTTGTAAACCATTTCATTGTGCTCACCAGGACCTTTTGTCTCCCGCCGCCCCCTTCCCTGTATGAGGAAAGGTTGAATTGCACTGTCATGCCATATCCATGTGAAGGAAGGGAAGCTTGCACCCAATGGTTGGCTAATTTGGGTTTGTTCTGTGTTTGGAGGGAGGGAGGGGGGTGGGGGGGGAACCTTTCCCATCTGGCGATCTGTACCTCCTTGCCTTTTCTGCAAGGAAAGGTGTGTATCGCTTCGGCTGTTTGGCAAATAGTCCCTTCACTAAAACAATCCCTCCGACACCTCCACTTGAAAGGCTTCACCCACAAACAGTATCCACAGGATCAGACTACCGTATACCATCCAGAATTATACTCCTGTACTGGCCATGCACACACTGACTCAGCACACCTCCTTTTTAGGTTTCGCCTACACACCACTAGCCCTGTGCTTGCAAAATCGCTTGTAAATTAAAATAATAATAATAAAATAATAATAATCTTAGAGGGCTTAGGTCCCACCCATTACTTTCCTTTACTTCTTCCTGGTTTCAGGCTTCCTCCTGGGCTTCGGAGTCTTCCGAGTTTTTGACCTTGCCAAGGAGCAAGGATGAAGTGCTACTTCCTGTGGCCAATGTCCTGCCAGCAGGCTTTTTCATAATGGCTAACAAGTAGTTTATGCTGAAATCCACAAAAAGACAGCGATAGTCATGAGCCACAAACCAGACCAATTGTTTAGGACATGGGTGAACTTCTCAAATCCTGCAAATGGTCTTTAAAAATCTAGCGCAACTTTCTCTCACTCCTGCTCAGGAAATTAGACTGGTACCTTTGAGGTATTCTTAACTTCAAATGTTTCTTAGCACATTTAAAGATGTTAAACAACCCAACATTGTATTCCACATCCAAGCCCATCCTTGGCCAGCTATAGTTTTCATGAGAATGTTTCTTTTTCATTATTCTAAGATTGGCATTGTGAGGAAGATTAATTAACGTCTAACAGAAAGAGGATATCTTTTTTTCAGGCCCCTAAACAGCAATGGATTTCGATGGGATGTTCAAGAGCAATCTTAGCAAAGATCTTAAAATCGCTTTTATTTTCTTGAAAAATGTTCACTAGTGAAGTATAATTCTAACAATTTAGGACTCTGTCCAGGCAATCTTCCCATTTTGTAATGGGCAAAATCCTTATCTGTACACTTCTGAGAGTAAAAACTGCACCTAGCCCACTTTCACTGGCTTCAAGCATGACACACACCCAGATAGTGTGGGAATGAGAGATTGCAATAGGGGAGCATTCAAACGAAGGTCTGCCATGATGCTTATGAAAGCCTTTTTTTGCTCAGTTATCCACACAGTCTAATCATTTCTTGATCAACTTTTTTTAATGAAATTTTATTGGTTTATGGAGGTAGCACATACAGAACATCACATAGAATTCTACATTTAGCATCATATCAGTTTGCAGTTCTCACTTTCCGTACGCGTATGTGCAAACATCTAGTACACAAGTACATATACTATGGCCAAAGTCATCCCCAATGGGGGGTAAGTACAGAGAAACAAGGGCTTCCTAAAAAGAATCCATAAAAAATATTAGTATCACAGGAGATCATCCAGCATGGCCTTTCCTGAAAGACACTGATGCGAAAAAAAAGAACAATCCACAGTCCTTTTGTTCCCCAAAGCCAATATGTAACACATGAACCCCCAACGACCGGTCTACCTTTGCGGTAGCCCTCCAGAGTAGATGAAATAGAGGAGAATGGTAGGTGGACTATAAACGCTTGTGACACACTCACCGGGAACCCAGAGTTTCCTCCACCCCTTTTCAACATTCTTGGGGAGAGAGCAGAGAATCAAGCGTCGCCATCACCGGAGGCGGTCAAGTCCTTTGGTTCCCTTAACTCAAAGCGTAGCTGGCCAAGCTCGTAGGTCATCTTCGAGTCTATAGGCCTTACAAACGTTCCTCAGTCACACTTTGTAGGAAGTTGGCTCTGTATATACTATCTCAAAGTAAGAGATAGTGCACAGAGTCCAAGGGTTCCCCTTACAGGTAACATAGTGGCAAAATTAGATAATTCCAGTGCTCTATTTTGTGGTAGTGTGGTCGAGCAGTAGGCTTATCAGACGGTAGTGTTAAGCATTTGTTGTACACGCACAGGCAATAAATGAGGAACACACACTCAAAGACTTAACTCCAGGCCAATAGTTTTTATATAGAAAAATATATTTTCTTAATTTGTTTTTAGAACCACAAGTTCAATATTTGAAGTAAATACATAAAATGCAAGGTACTCCTCGCAGTTAAGTGAGGAACTTTAAATTAGAGCAAAACATATACAGTTTTTGTTAAAATGGCAATAAGCTATTTTTAAAGTAGACCGTGCAAAAATCAACAGTTCCTGGGGGAGGTAAGTATTGGTTAGATTGTGAGGTAAGTAAGACACTTACAAGTGTCAGTTCCTAGGCATAGGCAGCCCACTGTTGGGGGTTCATGGCAACCCCAAAGTTACCACACCAACAGCTCAGGGCCGGTCAGGTGCAGAGGTCAAAGAGGTGCCCAAACACATAGGCGCCTATGGAGAACAGGTTTGCTCCGGTTCCAGTCTGCCAGCAGGTAAGTACCCGTGTCCTCGGTGGCAGACCAGGGGGGGGTTTGTAGAGCACTGGGGGGGAAGGGGCGGCGACGACGACAAGTAGGCACACAAAACACACCCTCAGCGGCACAGGGGCGGCAGTGTGCAGAGCAGGCGTCTGGTTTTGTATTGGATTCAATGAAGGGACCCAGGGGTCACTCTAGCGGCACGGGGGGGGGGAGCTTCTCGGGCCAGCCACCACCTGGGCTAGGCAGAGGGTCGCCTGGGGGTCACTCCTGCAATGAGGTTCAGTTCCTTCTGGTCCTGGGGGCTGCAGGTGTGCAAGTGCTTGGTCCAGGTGTCGGGTCCCTTGTTACAGGCAGTCGCTGTCAGGGGGAGCCTCTGGATTCTCTCTGCAGATGTCGCTGTGGGAGTCAAGGAGGGGTCGTCGCAGGCTACTCACAGGGTTGCCGGCTCATGGGAGTCCTCCCTGTGGTATTGGTTCTCTGGATCTCGAGCCGAGGGCGTCTGGTGAAGTCTCACGCTTCCAGCGGGAAGAGTGAGGTCTTTGAAAGTTGCAGAAAAGTTGCAATATTGTTGCTGTTTCTTGAGCAGAGCCGCTGCTCACAGGAGTTTCTTGCTCCTTAGGTTCAGGGCAGTCCTTTGAGGCTTCAGAGGTCGCTGGTCCTTGTTGGATGTGTTGCTGTTGCAGTTTTTCGAATCAGGAGAAACAGGCCGGTAGGGCTGGGGCCAAAGCAGTTGTCGTTTTCCGTCTTCTCTGCAGGCTTGCAGGTCAGCAGTCCTTAGTTCAGGATGCAGGAATCTGACTTCTTGGGTGCCCCTAAATACTAAATTTAGGGGTGTGTTTAGGTCTGGGAGGGCAGTAGCCAATGGCTACTGTCCTGGAGGGTGGCTACACCTTCTTTGTGCCTCCTCCCTGAGGGGAGTGGGGCACATCCCTAATCCTATTGGGGGAATCCTCCAAACTCAAGATGGAGGATTTCTAAAGGCAGGGGCCACCTCAGCTCAGGGCACCTTAGGGGCTGTCCTGACTGGTGGGTGACTCCTCTTTGTTTTTCTGATTATCTCCTCCAGCCTTGCTGCCAAAGTGGAGGCAAGGGCCTGAGGGGCGGGCATCTCCGCTAGCTGGATGCCCTGTGGCACTGTAAGAAACTCCCAGACCATATACTCTTATGGCTACCCTGCACTTACAATGTCTAAGGTTTTGCTTAGACACTGTAGGGGCATAGTGCTCATGCACATATGTCCTCACCTGTGGTATAGAGCACCCTGCCTTAGTGCTGTAAGGCCTGCTAGAGCGGGTGACTTACCTATGCCACAGGCAGTGTGAGGTTGGCATGGCACCCTGAGGGGAGTGCCATGTTGACTTAGTAATTTTCTCCCCACCAGCACACACAAGCTGTGAGGCAGTGTGCATGTGCTGTGTGAGGGGTCCCCAGGGTGGCATAAGACATGCTGCTTTCCTTGGAGACCTTCCCTGGCATCAGGGCCCTTGGTACCAGTGGTACCATTTACACATGATTTACCTGAGTGCCAGGGCTGTGCTAATTGTGGAAGCAAAGGTACTGTTTAGGGAAAGTACACTGGTGCTGGGGCCTGATTAGCAAGGTCCCAGCACACTTTCAATCATAACTGGCATCAGCAAAAGGCAAAAAGTCAGGGGGGGGGGTAACCATGCCAAGGAGACATTTCCTTACACACTTTCTCCGCAATTGCCCTTTCAGAGACCTTTCATCCCTGCCTTTCATATTGTGAGGGGGAGTAGAGGGGTGTCGGGGGGGTGGTGGTGGTGGTGGTGGTTGTCAGACTGAGTCACGCAATGGTTGTGTACCCCTTGGCCAATACCGGCCCAAGAAGGACAAACCTCCTGCTTAATTTTTCTTCACAGGAGAGAGTAGCACTCCTATTTAGGTTGTGTAATATGTCTTGCCAGGACGACAAGTCTGGACATGATGCACCATATGCAGTGCCTCTGTCTGGGTCACACAGCCAGCTGGTTGAGACTCCTATTCATAGGTTTGTGGAGTGAGGTAGGTCTGTTGTACAAAATTATATTGCAAGTGTTTAAAGCAGGCACTGGTGTTGACTGCCCGAACCTCCTCATGAACCACTATTTAGGGCTTCCCCTGTATGGTATCCCACTTGGTCTGTATAGGTAGTCACATAGGGTTCGGTATAGTTGGGAGATCAACCTAAGTCCCTGAGCCATTCCGAGCAGTGTAATCAATGTGATGGACTTGATCGGTTCATTAGGAAAGGAAGCCACAACTCACAAGCCGTACTAAAGATTGACCTGTTCCCAGGGGAAACAGTGTTGATGGCCTCTTCCCTAGCGATTAAGTGATCCACAGAATATAGATTCTCTCTCCCCCCCCCCCCCCCAAGTTTCACAGCTGCCAACTTTCCATTTATGCACAACATAGTTGGCAATTCATAAGAAGGGCCCTCTAAGGCATATCTGGATTGTTTGGGAATTCTGCCACCCAGGCGAATCCTACCCTCGGCAGCTCATCGGCCGGAATCCCTAACCGTCTGACCAGTGGAAATAATTCCGAGTAGACTCAGAGACCACTCTGCCCCCTAGTGTATGGATCAGAGTAGAGGAGACAAAGCCAACAGATAAACCCGTGGTCCAAACCCATCTTCCGGAGCACCTGCCACAAATATGTCCAATTTAGTGAATCTGATGCCTGCTCTATGTTGAGAAGCGCAAAGGCATAATAGTCATCAAGAGGCGCAGGGTATGCTCAACATTGGCCAATCTGTGCAGATTGCGGAGGGTGTTAAGCTTCGGAATGGAGCCAGATTGATCCGGGTTTATTGGGGTGGGCAACTAGGGGAGTAGATGCACCGCCAGCACGCTGCTAAGGATTTTCATATCTATCTTTAGGAGTGATATCTGCCTGTAAGCGTAGGCAACCTTTGGATGCCTACCTGATTTTAATAATGTGACAACTTGCGTCTCCCACATGGAGACCAGCAAAACACTGATGTCTAAGGTCAGTCACGCTTTCCATGTATTTATGATAAAACTGCAGGCAGACCATCACAGTTAGGATCTCCTCCCTGGAGAGCAGGGCATCTAAAGTCTCTCTGGTTCCCAGTTCAAGACTCTAGAGTGGAACATTGCTAAAAACCTCTGCGGAACTTCCGAAAAGGGATGCAATCATTAGGAATACTCATTACTTAGACGTGCAAAGCGCCCTGATGAATACCCTCCTAGTGCAGACTTCCTGTTTCAGTGCACAACTTCAGAATAGGGACTCTGGACTCTTTATCTCCCTTCCTATGTAACCATTGCCAGTAGGTCGGATAAGTATGCTTTTCGAGCCTGTGTCAGTCCTCCAAGCAACTCCGTCCTAGCTGTGCGCCAAGCAGGCAGTTTGAGGGCAAGAAGAAAGTCTTGCCTCCAGCTTTCCCATTTTCTGTTCCTGGACACGAATATCACACTAACTGGCGATGGACTCCGTAGGATGTTTTTATACATACCCACCTCAGGACGACCTTCATTGCCTCTCAATTGAGGGCCTTGCAAAGTAATGTACTAAAGTTTTTTGTTGAGCGTTGCTGCTAACATGGGGTCCGCTAATGCTGCCGCACAGAGACACTGCAAAGGGATTACTGGCTGACCAGGCTCACCCCTCAAGCACAACAAGACTGGAGAATGGTTTGAGAGATAGTCGGCTAAATAAGTTATGTCTGTGACTTTAGATGCCAACTCGGCGAAGACATTAAAAAAAAAAAAAGATTACCCAGTCGACTTTGCCCATTGCCAGTGTATGACAGGAAAACAGTTTTTGCATGGAGTCTCACACCAGAAATTGCGTAGGCCATTCAGCACACAATGCTTAGTATGAGCCCTGGGAGGCTCTTGATCCAACTTCCCACTTAAGACCATAACAGTCCCCAGCGGGCACTACGGCCGCATTTAAGTAGGGAGCCACCGCCACCAAGACCACAGGGAGAAATTCTGGTATCTCTGACATGCTAATTCTTCCATCGGCTCGCTAAAAGACATGAGGTTCTTCTTCCCAGCGAGTAGGATATTCGGTAATTCCTGAGAATCCACCTAAGAATGTTCTTACCCTTGAATGCAACGTTACCATGAAATGCAGTGGGTAAATCTAGATGTCCTACCATGTCAACTTTAGAGCCTTGGAAGACTCTTGAAATCAGGTCCTGTTAATTTGTCATACCTGCAATGGTGAACATAGGTCATTTGTCACTGTAGCCCTAAAACCCAAAGCAGATCAATACCTCCAACTTCGAAAAGAAATATGGTGTCTTAAGTGCAAACTAACCACTTATCTTTGCACTCAGCACCAACATTTTACGTTGAACTGTAACTGCCTCTTCTTGCATATCGCTCACCCCACTAACACTTGATTTCTTCCATTCAATTTGCAAAAAGTCCTACAGTACCACATACATTACAAGCTTTTTGACAGCAGTTCAAAATCTGACTAACTTTGGATGGTGTACATAGCCACAGCAGAAACTACCTTGGGTTTTGGATTGCGTTGAAACTATGGAATGTTTTTTTTTTTTTTACATATCAGGTGAATATTTGGAGGGGATACCCATGTTTGACAGCATAAATGACATTGCTTGAACTTTTACGAATGCTGCTTCACTCGTCCTGAAAATTCTACAGTATTGTCAACCTTTATGGCCTCATCGAATGAGTTTTTGTGAGAAGTTTTTCCTGTATGTCCTTGCTCTTTACAGTGCCAGTAACTGGTCTCTGATAAGTAAAGCTCTCCGTTTCACATGTTGAGGACAGAACTCGTAGAGCAGTCACAAGTCCATACAGACTCATGATGTTGCTTGTTCCCCGGAGATACATTTAAAATACACACAATGATGTTCTACTATTAGCCAAAACGCATCTTAAGGTGTAGAACGGCTCCTCTAATTCTTGAACTTCGACCAACATGAAAACGGGAAATGATTAAATACACTGGCCTTGCCAGTCAAGAGGGAGCTCCAGTAGGAACTTATTTCTATCAGCTCTATACTGATATGTGGTCATAGTCCCCATTTAAATTTTAAAAGATCTAGATCAGTACTCTCCCTGAATGAGGTTATCCGGGAGTGTGAAGAAACCTAGGAGGAAGCTTAGCAGACATCTTGCTTGTTAAAGTTCAAAACATGATATAAAAATGTATGTGAAAACAGTGTATGTAAGCATACACACCAATGCTGTAGTATGGAAATAAAATGCAACATTTGCGGTTTTCATAAATTACCCTTGCTGTCATAAATAAACATTGCAAACAATATGCACCACACTATGGTGGAAAAACAGAAGTCTGACAACGGTGATTAGCTCAGCTTTCAGAAAACTTACACTAGCACTAAAATGCAGTTCAGCACAAAGAATTACTTGTCACCCAAAAACTCACACTGTATGTAAAGATACTTGCACAGTTTTCCAAACTATCCTTTATTCACATAAATCCTGGTATGATGTAGCTAGCATGCAGCAGCACAACAGTTACACTGCGGGTCTCTTCCTCAACCATTAAAATCTCCCTACATTCTACAGTGAATAAGTACTAAAAACCAAGGATGCCCCACTTGGTACGATGCAGTGTCCATGTTCTATACTCTAGTCTAATACTAAGTACCACAACACGACTCCTCCCCCTTTCAGAAAAAAACATTTAGTCTGTTTACTTGAAAAAAAAAAAAAAACAGTTTATAAAAAAAAATAAACTCTAATAATGCAAATACCTATGAGAACTATTTACAAGGATAGGTTATCACTTGATAAAAATAGTACAAACACGTAGGCTACCTATATAGTTTAAAAAAAAAAAAAAAAAAAGGGGAATACATTGCAAATGTAGTCCTTTGTGGAGTTGATCAAGATTCTCCCATACCTTCCAAATTCTCATCTCCACACTGTTCGGGAGAGCATTACTTGTGTTCGGAAGAACATTGCTACCTTTAACTTTTCCATTCACCTCCTTGATCAGTTTCCAAAGTCACTCTCTTCAACCCTAATTTACTGTTTTTCGTCAAATCAACCTATCCCATTACTTCCAGTGTATGAAACCTTCTTGTTCTGTGTATTGTATTTTCCATTCCATAACCTGCTATTGCTTAATGAAGCTTTCTTCACATAAGGGTTCTGAAATGTTACCATGTCCGCTTTTAAGGACACTCATGCTCTTGACTTGCACCATGCCACCTACCTTTACCTGTACCTCTTTACTACCACTTTTCTTATCATAGTATTTCTTATAACTTGCTTGAGCTAATTCTAGCTTGTCCTTAATACCATCTGATGACATACTCTTCTAAATCAGGGCATCCAACCTATATTGTCCTTCGAGAGAGTAGTCCTCTCCCTTGTTAATTCAAATGGGCTATGACCTGTAGTTGCGCAACCATTCCTTGTTACTGTTCCTTGCCAACTGTATGGAACCCTTAGAGAGACCGTTGAACTGCTCCACAGCACCATTAACCGTGGGATGGTACCCCAAAGTAGTTCTATGTCTTATACCATTTCTTTAAAAAAAAAAAAAACTTCTTAACATTTCTAAAGTAAATTGTGGACCATTGTCAGTGATCCCGTTCTTACCAGTACACAGTATAAAAACACGGCAAGAGTCTGCCTGACAAAATTTCCACCTCTGGCCACTTTGAAAGCAACAAGGTCTAAATACTATTTTTGCCCTTGTGAACACAGGATAGCCCTCTGTTCTAAGGGATAATTTTATGTTGAAGTCTATTGAGCTTCTCAGTTTCACTTGAAAAACCTTGGGCTATGAATAAAACTCTGTGACCAACCTCGTCCTCTGGCTGAATTGACAGAACTGGCTTGGAACTATTTAGATTCAGGGTTGTACCTTAATTTCCCTGATGGGTCCACCCCAGCACTGAAGGACAGGTCGCGTAGATGTAGAATTTGCATGTTGCTTCTCTAGTCTTAAATTTGACTAGAGGCTTTCTATAACACACCATATTGGTGTTCTCTCTTGTACAGGTTTTAGGAGCAATATCAGCTGATTCCAGGAAATTACCTAAAACCAGGTTGATTTATTTTCCAAACTTGTCGGTTAACAATAAATGTGGTTATATCGGCAGCTATTGACATTTCAACTTCACTAAATGACATCATGCACAGGTTTTTGTTTTTTTAGCTCCCTTACCTTCATCATCTGAGAATCCACTCTCAACTCACACCAAAGGCATCCCCTCTGTGTTTGTATTGGATTCCTGCTTAAGTAACTTCAAAGCACGCTTTGTAAAAGTGTCCCATAACACAACAACCTGAACACTTCTGATTGTGTGCTGGTGTCATTGACCATATCGCCCTTGTTACCACAACGGTAACAGTTCCTTTAGAAAGTGGTTTGTAAAGATGCAGATGTGTCCTTAAAATTAGGTTTAGGTAATGTATGTTAATTCTCACTTATTAACCTTATCTACTTCGTTATTTCTGCTTCCAGATAAGTATTGGCATACCAACCTGACAGTCCTCCTCTTTCAACAATATAAATTAGATCTTGCAGGGATGATTCACCTTCTGGCCAAAACCTTGCCTGCATATTTGCATTTGCATTACAATTTGATCTTCTATTAACTCTTCATGCAAATTACCAAAATAGTACAGTAGAGCAAAATTCTTTAGTGCTGCCATATAATCCTCAATTGATTCAGTTTAACCTTGTTCCCTATGATAGAATTTATAGCTATCAATTGCAACATAAGCCTTGCTATTCTCGTGTCAAATCCTCCTAACAATCAAACGTAAAGATCTGGTTAGTAAAATATGTTTCTTCTCTTCCCGTATCATTGTATCTTCACCTATTTCTGGAAGAAGAAATGCTTGAGGAGTTAGATTCCACTCATTCGCTGAAGCCATACTGGCAATATGCCACAAAAAATTAATTACAAACAAATGTATAAGAACTTGTGTAAAAATGAGCAGTTACGTGATTTCTTATCTTGTCACATTCACCTTCAGGTACCCGAGGTAAGTCACTTCTCTAATACAGATGAAAATATTACCATAATGTCCACACAAACTTGCCTGTTACAGCGTAAATTTTACTACAAGGTGATTCAAATAGTAGCGTAATGCAGTCCACTGGAAAAATCCTGTGCGCTGAACATTGTAGTGTTCCAGTCCCAAAATAGTGGCAC
Organism: Pleurodeles waltl; assembly: GCF_031143425.1. NCBI lineage: Eukaryota > Metazoa > Chordata > Amphibia > Caudata > Salamandridae > Pleurodeles > Pleurodeles waltl. The sequence goes on from NC_090438.1 coordinate 123,410,993, forward strand.
TTTGCGCGCCTTAAGCGTGACCTATGTTTGGGAGGAGACAAAGCGCGTGACGAAACCACACAGATGGAGGCATGCGGTCACTGACTGCACAGAGCCACGGGAGAATGGCAGAAGAATAGCCACGCAAAACTCAGAGGTAAATGAAATGGCAACTGTCAAAACACACCACTTAGTACCAAGGGAACTCCGTACTGACCGTTCAAGCGAAAAGGCTGACATTTTAGACACGTAGGGGCCGTGGCGGGTTCCTGGTACCGAGCCCATTGCTAAATATGTGAATATCCTCTTACATTTATGCAAAGCATCTTTTATTCACGTAAATTCTGGTACCATGGCAACAGCACGACAGTTAAACAGCTGCTTCTCCCTAAACCATTACAATTTGTCCAAGTTCCACATTCTTTAATAAACCAACATTTATGGCGCCCCAGTTATTACAATGCAGCGTCTCCGCATTCTATAGCGTTGCTCTATTACTCAGTATAACATAACTTTGTAGTAATGCAAAGCAGATGTCTATCGCCATATCGACGTGCACTCAGTAAAACATCCTTAAAGGTGTTGTGCACATCACTGCATCTTTTACAATCGGTCTTGACTATAAGAAATTGCAGGTTAACAGGTGTGGACATCACCATGATCAGATTTCACAGCAGCGTGTGATGTGCGATTACATCTGCTCATAACCCTTAACCTTATTACATAAAGAATTTAAAATGTACCTTGAGTGTCATACGTGTGCGTTACAAAGACGTGTTGTGCGACCCGCCTCCTTATTTGCGGATGGCACGCCTCGAGTTGCACTTAAACTGCTCAGCATTATTCTAGGGCTCATAGGCACCGGACCCGCCCGTAAAGATGAGGGCCTGCCTTGCATCTCCCCTGGAAATCTGACACCTGATACCCTATTTGTATCTGGGACGCTGGAAATGACCAAGCTATGCTGCTTGTGTTACAACACTTTTAGGCAAGGAACTACTGAGCAGCATGCTTTAGCGAACTGGAGGCCACAATGTAGGTATTTCATACTGTTGAGTCTTTTTGCTAATGCGTTTTTTTTTTCTCCCAGATTCTGTTCCACATTTGCCATAGGCTAAAAAAAAAAAAAAACGTGTTTGCCATTGCAGAACAGCATTGGCAAAAACATATAAAAGGCTCGTGCCTGCCTGCAGCATAACGTTCACAAGCATGCACGTGCTTGCATGAGTTGATTTGGCTTCCGTTTTTTAATCTTACTTTTGGCTGTTCAAGGGGGGGGGGGGGGGTATCAGTGTGCCACTTTAGTCTTGCTCCTGATCTTAAGCACATTTAGAGTCTAGTCGTACTGTGACTTGAATTTCCCATCCCCTGCGTGTCCCCCCCCCCCCCCCCGTGCAAACGCCAGAACTTGCAGCCTGTTATGCTGTCTGACTGAGCAGAATACACCACTACCTCCGCTGATGCCACACCAGACTCTCACCAAGGCAGAGCCAACCTGTAATCCTACGGCTTCTGATACTTTGCCCTTACCAGGTGATTGGGCTCAAAGTTTGCATAATCTCTTTGGCAGTCACAGATTTTTGTTTTTATTAAGTGCATGGTTGCCGAAATCAAAATAACCACAATTGAGCCCCCACTAAACTTCTAAAAGCCAAGTTTTTAACAGTTTGCCGAAAATTGAATTAATAGGGCTATGACTAAGTTGAGCAGAGTTTGACCTTTTAGATACTTGAAGGAACAACTACCATTTCCGCCTTTACCAAACCCGGGCAAAGTGGTAAGGTTTGGGCTGGAAGTGCTCCATTAGGATAGTATGGTTGAATAAAATGTCTTGGCTGAAAGTTGACACAAACCGCCTTGAACTGAATCCTTTTTTCCACCAGTAACCAGTGTAAGACATAGCTGGGAGGAAACTCCTGGTGCTTAGGAATATATAGGAGTAGTCAGGCTGCAGCATTCTGATTAATCTGCAGACACTTAGTGGAAGAGCATGACACTCCCCAGGTAGAGTGTGCCCGTAGACCAGATGAGACTAGATACTCGCCTAGAGTACAGTTTTTTGGTAGAAAGAAGTAATGTTGAGAAACGTTTTGAGACTTCTCAGAAGCCTTAAACAGCATCCTGCCAGCTTTTTGATATGGACATTCATGGTGAGATTGGCATCCATCCAGATCCCCAGATTCTTCACTGCAGGCTTGGCAGGAGAGAAAAAACCAAGATCAGCTGCAGGCAGTTTTGTACAATCCAGTTGGCTACAGTCGAGAAAGCTCCTAAGGCAGTCAGGAGCTCTGCCTTGTTCAGGTGAGTGAAAAGACCAGCTGGGTGTCAATAGCATATGATAACAGAGCGAAGCCAAAATATTCCACAAAGGTTTGCAAAAAAGTAACTAACTTTAATGGAGTGGATGTTTTTCTCACTACTATAATGAGAACTGGCATGAAGAACTGCAAGATGTCTGTGGCCTCGATACTTCTAAGGATACTTGCTTTCTATCTACTCCTGGCCTGGTTTCTATGGAAAGCATTTCCCTTGCTGTACATATCTGTAAGTTGGCAGAAGTTGTAGACCTACAACTCATCTATGGAAATGTTCTGACAGGTACCCCAGCCTGGTCAAGCACTTACAGAACCTATATTACCATTTAATGAGGCCCTCCTATATACCTCTAGGGAACTCTGACGAAGCCATGTTCATCTGAGGTGTCGAAGTATGTTAACTGAATTGGGCGTAAGCGGGAGGTAATGACTAATTTCCAAGGAGCCATCCTATCATCTCTCCAGTCACTGTCATCCATCTCTCCCTTTTAACCCGCAGGGCACTTAAGGGGTCAGGATAATTCATGACCAAAGATTAGTGTGCCGGTGAGATGCCTCTGCGGTCCAGCGCTCCCGACAGACCCTGGGCCTTGAGGAGGACTGTACTCCAATAGTTTCTGCGGCTGTCCCTGAAAGATCAGCAGTGAGTTACAGAGTTGCAAATAGCTGTAAAAAACGCATTTTATGGAGGTGGAATTCATCCTGGAACACCTGAAACGTCTTCAGTTGCGGGCCCTCCCAGACATCACCAAGATGGGGAGATGTCTGTGAGATCCCATCCGTCAAACACTTGGAGCAGCCAACTAGTCCATCACAGAGGTCTTCTTCGTGAAACACTGGGCCACAACCAACCTGCCAAGTGGCCTGTTGCCAGCATAGAATGTGTAGCCCTGATGACCTCTGGCAAGGAGTGAGATTGGGCAGCCATACAGGAAATGCAGAACATATTATTGGCCCATGGGTGACCTCTCTAGGCAGCAGGCAGACCCCTCGGTCGCCAAATGCTCAATCGTTTATGGTTTGGGGTTGTGAGGCCTAGTAATATAGGTATATATCGGACATTCCCATCTGCCTTTGTAAGATGACTAGATGCAATTAAAGAACACTATTTTTGAGGTCTTGTTTGCCCATGGCAAGTAGAGCACAGCTCCATGTAGACGTGCAAGCTAGGATTGGGGGACAAAGAGTAAAGTCCTGGTTCGTCCGGTGTAGCAGTGGCTTAAGGTTATGGTCCCATGTGTTTTAAATCAGGTTCCAGGGCAACAAGTGCACTCAAATAAGGAAAACTAGTTTATGTACTGGAAAGTGATCCTGCCATTCTATAACCTTACACTCCCGCCCCCTCGCACCAGGACTAGGAACTACTTGGATCAGTTGACTACCACTCCTAATGCATCCCCATATAGTTGCAGAATTTGGAGGCGCTGTAGCCCAGTGATATAAGATTGGCTTAAAGAGTAGCATGTTGTCTTCATATTGTGCTGTAACATTCTCTTGACAATTTTTCCACTGAAATCCCCTCATCTGAGCATCTAATCTAATCTAGACCACCAAAGGATTAATCACTGACACCGTTGACTCTAACTTGTGTCCAGGGGCATGCATAGAGACTTTGATAAGTGAAGTGGGGTCACTAAATTGCTGGCAGTGCTCTGAAGCAATATGCACACAGTGGCTAGTGCTTCAATGAGGCATTCACCTGGATTAGTGTGGCTTCATAAGAAGAGAGCAACAGCAGGAAGTAGTTGGCTAGGATATTCGCATAGAGTTTAATTTCCATTTTAAGAGATCAGACAGTAGGAAGGAAATGCCGCCGGAGCTTGACCTGGCTTGTGTAAAACAGTTGTGGCCAGATCAAACTTGGGTGGAAAATGACGTCTGTCTACAGTTTCTATGTAGAAATTGAGAAGATGAGTTTAGAGTGAAGACAAACATTTTTATTATAATTGATGGGGAAACCTGCTGGTTCGGGTATTTTGCCGGACTGCAGACCTCGACAGCCAGTCTCTTTGGGGTTGGTTGAGTATTGCCCGTCAGTTGTTTCAAGGGTCGCCAACGTGAGGTCGCCATCAATGATTGGGTGTCCTCATGTTGAGCTGTGACGACGATCGTGAATTTTTTAATTTCTGTGTTGAGATCGGAAGGTATGATGAATATGCTGCCGAGTTAGGATACTCATACCCTTAGAACTAGTCCTTGGTTTATGCCATGCTCCGTATATTAATAATTGTGCCATTTTGGCACACAGACCTCGTGATTACCCCAAGATTTTCCCCACCCAGCAAGACCTTTTTCAGTCCTTCCCTCTCACCTGTCAGACTTTGCCTCAGAGTGCTTGCAAGATTTGGCGGCTTTCTTAGATGGGTGCGTTGTATAAATGCTGAGCCCATCCTCCCTGAGCCTTGCTGGCTTAATAACCCTTGGAGAGAGAAAATATCCCTGAGAAAATCTTCGGCTAACTTCCAGAACTTAGATCCAGGTCTCCATCCAGGCTCCTGCCTTAGGATCTTCCCGCTCCTGTCAGCTTGCTGAAAACTACCTGCTCTCCGCTCCTAAAAAAACGAAAAGAACATGAAAGGATAAGTTCAGAGTTAAAACACAAGTGGTAAATGTCAGTTCACTATCTAATGACTGGAAATATGTGATTGAGTAAATCCCTTGGACCATATTTCGTTTTGAAATTTTGCTTTGAACAGTCTGAATTTGGCTGTTGGTGTTTAGTTTTTAGACAAGAACGTTTTAATGATTTTATTTGTCTACTATGCCAACTAATAGAGAAATGTACAAAGCTAATTGTTACTGAGTGTATAAGTCGAGCGGGGTTCAGTTAGGCAATTGTGGTGTACAGTTTGTGTTTTCCTGGTTAATCAGTGTTCTCTTTCTCTATGCACAAAGGGTCCATGTTGTGTGACTCCTAAATCTGGAGTTTCCTGTCCTTGCTGAACCTTTCAAAGTAGGGAAGTCTTCAAAGACTGCACATTACCGAACCAGACAACCATCCGTGATGTTCTACTATTCCTCTCTCAACCCTTTTCTTCTGGGAATTAACAGCTTGTAGAAGCTAATTGGGTGCGAAGGGTTAGTCAGCGGGGAAACTGGGAAGACTGTCCTCGCTCCAGCAGAACTTGGCGTTCAGGTGAGTGAATCAACTGAGATGCTCTGCAAGCCTCCAGCTGCCCCAAAGATAGGGCATCTGCAAGTTGTTGATGTCGGTGCTCAATAGTCATTAATTCAGTCTCCAGATCTGAGATGTCTAGTAAGAGAGTGTTCCTGCCCTTGAAGAAACACCTGGACCTTACCATGCATTACCACCTTGCCAGCTAGCCACATGACACTCCTGGAGATGACTGAGTCTGCATTCAGTTCAAAGTATGTGTGGAGCTCTTGGCCTAGATGGTCAGTGCATTGTGGATCTACCAGGCACCACGAATTAAGCCTCCAAAAAGACCATATTACAGTATAACTGGAGTGTGATCAGAGATCCTTTGGTGCAGGATGTGTGGATCCCACAATGGGGATTTTCGTGGCGAGGAGAAAGAAATGGTTGGGTCTACACAAACTACCATGAGCTGCAGATAAGGAAGTGTGTTAAATCAACCCTGGATGCCATGCCCTTCGGAGACCCAGATGATGCCCCGTCAGCCAGCGGGGAGGGGGGGCCAAGTGTGTTGTCCTCGCAATGTCCTGCCTAGGCTTTGTTACAGTATTAAGATCATTGCTCATTATAGTAGCGCTTAGTGGGAGATCTAGAGCAACATCTCAAATGCGTTGCAGGAACGCCCTTGTTGCATCTGCTAACTCTAAAGACGGTCTTCCTCATTGTGATCACTTCAGGGGCCATTGCTCATAAATATCCAGTCTGGCACCTGGGGGCAGGGAGCATCCTAAAGTGAGAAATATGCGGTTAGAATAGCCATCAGAAAGAGCATTACCAAAGGTAAGTTAGGTGTTCATTTGGCGTTTGCCAGTTTTCTTGGCCTAATCTGGGGTGTGGTTTGAGGTGTTCCTCCAGGTCATTTATTTATATGCAGGGTCCAGTTGGTTGATGTTCCCAGAATTGGTGTGCATTGCAGATACTTCCAGTGCCAGACTGGGAAACCAAAATTTGCTAAGCACGGCTACATTTTCTTAGTGCCCTCTCTTTCCAGCCATTGATTCTCTCATCTTCCCCTCATCACTTTTTTTTTCTTTACGTTTCTTCTTCCTCCTCCTCTTTCTCATTTGCTGTGAGCATATTCTGATAGCGATAGTGTGGGTGGTCTTAGCTGGGAAGGCTCTTGGGAGTCATTTGACGTTGACCTACTGAGGTCAATGTATGTAGAAATGTCCACATAGGATGTAATAATGACTTCATCGTTGGTAGGTAGTCTCTTAATCAGTTGCACTATTTTATTTTTGCAAATATTATAGGGACCCTGTTTTTTTTTATTTTTTATATATATATGTTTGTTTTACGTTTGTTCATCCGTATTTATTTCGGCTTTGTGAAAAAAATAAGTTAAATAACATTTCTTTCCACATCTTTGGAAAGTGTACACCAGTGCATTGATACCAGCTTTAATTAAAAAAAACTGCTGTGTGCAATACCAAAATGTAAATGTAATGGGATTTTATTTCAAGCCCATGTGAAACCATATAAGCTTCATTAGATGTGTTTTTAAGTCGAAACCTACCGGACAGCACAACTGTTTGGTTTGCTAAAGACCTTTTGTGGACAGTAAGGTAATTCATTTTACCCATTGCCTACCATTGGCTCTATGGTTTGTGACTCACACTTGCTTATTTTGTTTTTGCTGGCTTTATTTGTCTTAGGCTGTTCAGCTTGAGTTGGTCCCCCCCGTGGAGTATACCTGGTTTGTGTGCTTCTACAGTGCTTGCTTTGTTTAATCAGGCCTTTAAATCTTCTTATCTTGTCACATTTGCTGTGCATTCATAGACAGATCAGGTGTCATGGGCTTCCGAGGAAGCTTGATGTTCACTTTGCTTTCTTAAACAACAAAGTGAGAGGATTTACATGACAATCTTGCTTTGAAAGTAAAGCTTTTTTTCTAGCACACACAAAGTTAAATGTCTGCAAATTAACTGTGCAAATATTTCAGAATTGGGAAAGCACAAAAATGCACTCTTTATAATTTTGAAATTTGAAACAAGCATTTTAATACAATCAGAACAGACCAATACTCTAGATGATATTTTCACTCACACATTGCTTGTGCACTGCATACTTTTATCTGTAAATCTGCATGTCTGTGAAAATGTAATGGTTGTTTCAATTGAATGTCTTCATAATAGCAGTGTGCTACCATACTATGCATACTCCACTTTACACAACTCTGCACAAGGCCACTGGTATGTCACTGCACTTAACGCCTCTCTACTCTGCACCACTGCAATCTGGGCCATTCGACCCAATCACTCTCCTATAATTTACTATACTCCAATCTACACTGTTTCTGCACTTTACGGCACTCTATTCTACTCTGCGCCATTACTCTCTACTCCTCTGTACTCTACACCATGGCTTTCTACGCCACTCTTCTGTGCGCCACTATACTCTACACCACTCTATTGCACGCCTGTGCTGCACTCCATGCCACTCTATTCTACTCTGTGCTACTTCTTTCTGTGCCGCTGCACTCGGCGACCCTCCACCACCCTGTAGTGTCTGGTACACCAAAAACCTTAAGCCATGCTGAACAGCAACTGGTGTACAACACTGATAAAACACTTTATAAAGAAAATAGCTCTTTCATAGACGAGACCTTTTGACTTTGCCATGCATGTTTATTACTGTGCTGTCTTTGAGACTAAGCTGCATTGGAAGACAAGATGAGACTGCTTCTTTTTTTGGGGGAAAAAAACCCAATAATTGAAACTTACTACCAACATCCTGGTCCTATACACTATAATAAAATGGAGGCTTTTGTAAACCATTTTCTGTATTGCGTTGCACTGTGGTTCTAGGTTAGACCTCCAGATTTCCGTAGTAGTTTAAGGAGGCTTTAACATAAAAATCTAACAGAATATTTACATATAAAGATTATAAGCAAATAACAAAACTATCGAGTTGAGAGAATGGCTGTCATTGTGCGCAGACTTGTCACATTATTGAGATACTTTTTATCTTTACAAATTTTACATGTGTCCGATGGCTATTGATTTTAGTATCACTGAGAAAAATTAAGGAAGATAAACGTTATCTTTACAGGAGAGGGATTTATTTTGAGACGTTTGTTCATTGACCCAAAGCTCACAGGTTTGGATTTAGTATGACATTAACCTCATTAATTATTAATTAATAAAATGCTTCACCAAGACCGGTCACAACAGGATGTATCATTGTATGTGACCAAGTGCATTCTCAGCACGACCTGGGGCCAGTGCCAAATATAGGGCCAGGTAAGCGTATTAAATCACAGAAGCCCTGCTTCTGTGTTAAGTAACAAACAAGCTTTCCATAAAGTGAAACGTGCGTTTCTTTTTAGGAATGTTAGCCCTAAAAACTTAATAGAATTTGAAATCAACACTGAGCAGAAAAATTGGCTCTCCTAATATTTGTGTTCCTGGCTGCACAAGTGTGGAACCAGCATAATTTCCGGTGGCGTTATGCTTTTAACTCAAACCTCTGTGAGATTTCCACATTATGCTACAATGTGTAATTGGGGATTGGGCAGGTTAAAATTGGTAATAGGGAATGACTTGAACAACACGGAACACTGATGGACAGAATGACAGTGGCTCTTGTTTGTGGCATGTGGTTTTGCACTTTTTTTTGGATGAAGGGTTTTCTTGCATTCATTTTGGATACAAGGTAGCATTTTACACAAAGAATAAAATTTGCATTTCACCTAATTTTTATGTAGTTATGTAAAAGGAAGTTTTCACACACCCTATACAAGAGGTGGCAGTTGCATTTTCCCCCTCCTGTGCCAGGCCTTTTTTTGCCTATTTGGGGCAGTTCGCGCTTAGGCCCTCATAACTTTTTGTCCACATAAGCTAACCAAGCCAAATTTGCGTCCTTTTTTTCCAACATCCTAGGGATTCTAGAGGTACCCAGACTTTGTGGCCTCCCTTGAAGGAGGCCAAGAAATTGGCCAAAATACAGTGAAAATTTCGTTTTTTTAAAAAAAAAAATGGAAAAAGTGGCTGCAGAAGAAGGCTTGTGGATTTCCCCCTGAAAATGGCATCAACAAAGGGTTTGTAGTGCTAAACTCAGCAGCTTCCTAGCTTTCAGGAACAGGCAGACTTGAATCAGAAAACCCAATTTTTCAACACAATTTTGGCATTTTACTGGGGCATACCCCATTTTTGCAATTTTTTGTGCTTTCAGCCTCCTTCCAGTCAGTGACGGGAATGGGCATGAAACCAATGCCGGATCCCAGAAACCTAACCATTTCTGAAAAGTAGACAAAATTCTGAATTCAGCAAGGGGTCATTTGTGTAGATCCTACAAGGGTTTCCTACAGAAAATAACAGCTGAAAAAGAAAAATATTGAAATTGAGGTGAAAAAAACATCAATTTTTCTCTACGTTTTACTCTGTAACTTTTCCCTGCAATGTCAGATTATGGAAAGCAATATACCGTTACGTCTGCTGGACTCCTCTGGTTGCGGGGATATATAGGGCTTGTAGGTTCATCAAGAACCCGAGGAACCCAGAGCCAATAAATGAGCTGCACCCTGCAGTGCGTTTTCATTCTATACCGGGTATACAGCAATTCATTTGCTGAAATATAAAGAGTAAAAAATTGCTATCAAGAAAACCTTTGCATTTCCAAAAAGGGCACAAGATAAGGTGCTGAGGAGCAGTGGTTATTTGCACATCTCTGAATTCCGGGGTGACAATACAAGCATGTGAATTATAGGGAATTTCTCAAATAGATGTCTTTTTTACACACTCTCCTATATTTGGAAGGAAAAAATGTAGAGAAAGACAAGGGGCAATAGCACTTGTTTTGCTAATCTATGTTCCCCCAAGTCTCCCGATAAAAATGATACCTCACTTGCGTGGGTAGGCCTAGCGCCGGCGACAGGAAACACCCCAAAGCGCAACGTGGACACATCCTAAATTTTGGGAAAAAACAGAGGTGTTTTTTGCGAAGTGCCTACCTGTAGATTTTGGCCTCCAGCTCAGCCGGCACCTAGGGAAACCTACCAAACCTGTGCATTTCTGAAAACTAGAAACCTAGGGGAATCCAAGGAGGGGTGACTTGCGGGGCTCGGACCAGGTTCTGTTACCCAGAATCCTTTGCAAACCTCAAAATTTGGCTAAAAAAACACATGTCCCTCACATTTCTGTGGCAGAAAGTTCTGGAATCTGAGAGGAGCTACAAATTTCCTTCCACCCAGCGTTCCCCCAAGTCTCCCGATAAAAATGATACCTCACTTGTGTGGGTAGGACTAGCGCCCACGAAAGGAAAGGGCCCAAAACACAACGTGGACACATCACATTTTTTTTATAAAAAGCAGTGCCTACCTGTGGATTTTGGCCTGTTGCTCAGCCGACACCTGAGGAAACCTAGCAAACCAGTGCATTTTTGAAAACTAGAAACCCAGGGGAATCCAAGATGGGGTGACTTGCGGGGCTCTGACCAGGTTATGTTACCCAGAATCCTTTGCAAACATCAAAATTTGGCCCAAAAAACACTATTTCCTCTCATTTCGGTGACAGAAAGTTCTGGAATCTGAGAGGAGCCACAAATTTCCTTCCACCCAGCGTTCCCCTAAGTCTCTCGATAAAAATGGTACATCACTTCTGTGGGTAGGCCTAGCGCCCACAAAAGGAAATGGCCCAAAACACAACGTGGACACAACATATTTTTTCACAGAAAACAGGTGTTTTTTGCAAGGTACCTACCTGTGGTGTTTGGCCTGTAGCTCAGGCGGCCCCGGGGGGGGGGGGGGGGGCAGAAATGCCCTAAAATAAATTTGCCCCCCCAACCCCCACCCTCCCCCGCCGGGAGCGACCCTTGCCTACGGGGTCGCTCCCCCTGCGTGACATTGGCACCAAAAAACAAATCCCCGGTGCCTAGTGGTTTCTGCCCCCTTGGGGGCAGGTTGACCTAAACTCAGCCAATCTGCCCCCAAGGGGGGCAGAAATGGCCTAAATACAATTTGTCCCCCAGGGGAGCGACTTTTGCCTGATGGGTCGCTCCCCATCTCTAAAAAAAAAAAAAAAAAAAAAGAAAAAAAAAAAAAAAAAAAAAAAAAAAGAAAAAAAAATAGAAAAAAAAGAAAAATTCCCCTGGCGCCTAGAGGTTTTCTTTTGCCAGTTACGTGGATAATTGCACTTTTGCCGATACGTTTCACTGCGAGTGAACTTCTGTTCCCTTTTTGTGTGTTTGCTTTACACTCATGGCAGCAGTTAATGTGGCAAGAAAAATCTTTAGCTTCAACTCGAGTAAACGTGGGACCCATTGCATTGGAAGTGCTTGTTCTCATTGGGAGCAGGGACTGAGTTCTGTATAATTATGCTGTGTTTTGTTTATCTGTTCTTTAGATGACTTTTTTTTTTCTTGGTTTCTTGCTCGATTTTGGGAAAGCTAGCCTTTTCATTTGCAGAGCATTCTTGCTCTGTGTACCTTCTCTGCAACACTATGTCTGTAAACAGGGCTGTAAATCAGGCTGTTAGCTTGGTCACATTTGCTAAGCATTCAAAGACCGAGATCATACACTAAACACCATCATGGCTGCTTGTTTTTAATAGGTATTTGTTGTTCGTTTTGTACATTTCGACACTTGGAAGTGCTCCTAATCTTGAATAAAGCGTAAAACTTTTCTTAAATTGGGCGCTGCACTTCATTTTTCAGGACGTTGCCTCAAAGTCATTGGGGATGTGTTGAATTCAGGATTGCAGGTTGCAGTACCGTATGTGGCCAAAAAAGGTCCCAAGGGACACCAAGTGCCAGCCTGTGGCACCGCACCCTTTGTCTCCTTCTTTCACATTAGAACAGTAAATGTTGCAGGCTTTTTATAGCCAGCATATTATAAGTGCAAAAGCGTTAACTATATTGTTCCTGCTTATATTTCACATGCTTTACATAATCTTGCATTCTCTGAGTGTTTGATTTTTCCAGGATGTTTTTTTGTTGTTGTTTTTTTTTGTTTTTTTAGCCATCATATTACTCTTGTCTCCCCTCCCTCAACCTGAATGCACAGCATAAAACTTTTCTCAAAACGGATGCCATGCTTCATTTTTCAGCACAGCGCCCAGAAGTCATTAGGAATCTGTTGAATTCAAAATTGCAGGGTGAGTACCTTACGTTGGTCAAAAGAGGTCCCAAGGGACACCTTGTGACAACCTGTGGTACTGCACCCTTTCCCTGCTTCGTGCACATTAGAACAGTAAATGTTGAAGGTTTTTTTCAGTCAGCATATTATAAGTGTAAAAGCGTTAACCTAACTATGTTGTTCCTGCTTACATTTCACATGCTTTATTTAATCTTGCATTCTGAGTGTTTGCTTTTTGCAGTATGGTAATTTATTTTTGCCGGCATATTACTCTGGTCTCCCCTCCCTCATAACTATTTCCCATTTTCTGGTTCTCGAGCGCTGCAAGGTCATATGAATGGCAATAGCTCTATGTAGATATCATCACTCCACTACATACAAAAAACAAAAGTACAAAAAAAGTCATTTTCAACACCAAGAGCTCTAACTTTCACAAATGCGAGATCGATTGCATTGCAAATGCTTGCCTTTGTAAAGGGATACCCGTCGCTTCTAGGTATTCTGACCTGCAGGCTCAGAAGATACCTAACAGTATAAACACATGAGTAAACAATTGCACCTTCCAATACCGGAGCAGTGCCTATGTTTTTTTTATTGGTTATTATGCAATGTCCGTTAGTTACAGGGACAGTACAGGGAGTGCAGAATTATTAGGCAAGTTGTATTTTTGAGGATTAATTTTATTATTGAACAACAACCATGTTCTCAATGAACCCAAAAAACTCATTAATATCAAAGCTGAATATTTTTGGAAGTAGTTTTTAGTTTGTTTTTAGTTTTAGCTATGTTAGGGGGATATCTGTGTATGCAGGTGACTATTACTGTGCATAATTATTAGGCAACTTAACAAAAAAAAATGTATACCCATTTCAATTATTTATTATTACCAGTGAAACCAATATAACATCTCAACATTCACAAATATACATTTCTGACATTCAAAAACAAAACAAAAACAAATCAGTGACCAATATAGCCACCTTTCTTTGCAAGGACACTCAAAAGCCTGCCATCCATGGATTCTGTCAGTGTTTTGATCTGTTCACCATCAACATTGCGTGCAGCAGCAACCACAGCCTCCCAGACACTGTTCAGAGAGGTGTACTGTTTTCCCTCCTTGTAAATCTCACATTTGATGATGGACCACAGGTTCTCAATGGGGTTCAGATCAGGTGAACAAGGAGGCCATGTCATTAGATTTCCTTCTTTTATACCCTTTCTTGCCAGCCACGCTGTGGAGTACTTGGACGCGTGTGATGGAGCATTGTCCTGCATGAAAACCATGTTTTTCTTGAAGGATGCAGACTTCTTCCTGTACCACTGCCTGAAGAAGGTGTCTTCCAGGAACTGGCAGTAGGACTGGGAGTTGAGCTTGACTCCATCCTCAACCCGAAAAGGCCCCACAAGCTCATCTTGGATGATACCAGCCCAAACCAGTACTCCACCTCCACCTTGCTGGTGTCTGAGTCGGACTGGAGCTCTCTGCCCTTTACCAATCCAGCCACGGGCCCATCCATCTGGCCCATCAAGACTCACTCTCATTTCATCAGTCCATAAAACCTTAGAAAAATCAGTCTTGAGATATTTCTTGGCCCAGTCTTGACGTTTCAGCTTGTGTGTCTTGTTCAGTGGTGGTAGTCTTTCAGCCTTTCTTACCTTGGCCATGTCTCTGAGTATTGCACACCTTGTGCTTTTGGGCACTCCAGTGATGTTGCAGCTCTGAAATATGGCCAAACTGGTGGCAAGTGGCATCGTGGCAGCTGCACGCTTGACTTTTCTCAGTTCATGGGCAGTTATTTTGCGCCTTGGTTTTTCCACACGCTTCTTGCGACCCTGTTGACTATTTTGAATGAAACGCTTGATTGTTCGATGATCACGCTTCAGAAGCTTTGCAATTTTAAGAGTGCTGCATTCCTCTGCAAGATATCTCACTATTTTTGACTTTTCTGAGCCTGTCAAGTCCTTGTTTTGACCCATTTTGCCAAAGGAAAGGAAGTTGCCTAATAATTATGCACACCTGATATAGGGTGTTGATGTCATTAGACCACACCCCTTCTCATTACAGAGATGCACATCACCTAATATGCTTAATTGGTAGTAGGCTTTCGAGCCTATACAGCTTGGAGTAAGACAACATGCATAAAGAGGATGATGTGGTCAAAATACTCATTTGCCTAATAATTCTGCACTCCCTGTAGTTCTCTTATGTATGGTCTTTGATTGCATGTTCTTAATTGACATACTTGAGATTTCGTCAAACTAATTTTAGCATTTATCCAAAAGCATTGTGCACTTCTCCACTTTAGGAATAGCCATTATTCTTTCATCATGCAAGCTTGCTGTTTGGCTTCTGGTCCTTCTCCCGTCCAATAGCCCATACCTTTTCTTCAACTCCGATGTAATGTCATTGGGGATCAGGAATACATATTTTCTCTGCCGTCCCCTCTTATGCCACTCCCTCTTCTCAACACCCCCCCCCCCCCCCCCCCCCCCAAAACTCAGCTTCTCAAGAAGCTGTCACTAATTTCTATAGAACAGTTACTTTTCTCTGCTACAATTCTAAGTGAAATGTAATGAGTGTCTGTATGGATCTCATTACTATCTGTCCTCTCCTGTTTTGCATTGTCCAAGGTTTTAGGATAAGGAGCCACCATTTCCCACTTGTCCCTTGATAGCCCGAAAGGGTACAAGGCCTGGATACTTTTATTTGCATTTGAAATACTTGCTCTGCCAATTGAACCATTTAATTCCATAACTATCACACTGCTGTACTACTTCATAAAGTGTGCTTGTGCATACACTTTTTAATCTCCTACCAATTTGAGGCTGTTTTGTGTTCTGTGGACTGCATCTCCTCTCCAGATTTATCATATCCTGGTGAGTAGAATGGAATCTCTTGACTTTTACCTCTTACATTTGTTGTCCAGGTAGGCAAAAGCTCATCCCATTTCAAGAATTCTATTCCTACATCCACTTTTGTGTTTAGTTTTGTGATCATTTGCCATAGAAAAACCCTCAGTCTTTTTGAAGCCAGGGTTAGGGATCTAGCCAACATCCAGGCCAACAGGGGCAGTGTCCTCCTCAATCACAATTGGACCAGTGGCAGACCAATCTCTACCCCTACCCAGAGCCTACAGTGGTGATAGATGCATTGCTGCTTGTTAAGGGCACCTCGAGAGGTGGATAGCCCTCCTCCAGATCAATCTGTTGGAGTTGTGATACATTTGTTAGGTGTTAAAGGCATTCCTGCTGACCATCAAGGGGTTCTGGCTCTCATGGGCCCACCGGCACCACTATGTGCTACTGCAACAGGCAGGGTGGGATAGGGTCTTGAGTCTAGTACCTGAGGTCTTTGAGGGGCTGGAATTGGTGGGGCGTTGAGGAATTTCTTTGGTTGCTAACTACTTAGTGGATTTTTAAAGCTCCAAGGCAGTCTGATGTAGCTGCTGACAACTAGCGAATCAGAAATGACAGTTACAACTGAAGGTGCTTAAAGTTGCCATCCAGGCCTTGAGGAGTATCCTGGCTTAATCTTTTTGCCACAGATGAAGGTAAGCAATGTCAGCACTTTTGTTCACTGGAGTTCCTAGGAATGTGCTCAATCCCTCCTTAAGTTCTGAAGATCAGGAACCACTGGGCCAAATCATCCTAATGGCTCCGGAATGCAGATCAGGGACATGAATTTGGTTAAACACTCCTTATGTGTACCCCAT
The DNA here is from genome assembly GCF_031143425.1 of Pleurodeles waltl. Taxonomy (NCBI): domain Eukaryota; kingdom Metazoa; phylum Chordata; class Amphibia; order Caudata; family Salamandridae; genus Pleurodeles; species Pleurodeles waltl. Next base: position 123,427,229 of record NC_090438.1, read on the forward strand.
TTTACCCATTGTACAGATGTCCTTTGAATCTCCTCTTAAAACAGTCTCGGATTGTGATAACTTCAGTGGGTTGTGAAAACTGCAGGGTATGTCTTTTCATCCTGGTCAAACTGGTTGGTATTAAGGGCTAGAGCTGATTTTCTGCCAAAAGGTCAGGTAATCCACCAGTCTTGCTGCATTCTTTGCTCCGCCTCACCCTCCGCGAAAGAGGTGACTCAATCTCTTGGACCTCATAAGAGTTTTAAGTTTCTACTTTGTACCAAAACATTTTGGGTTTTTCTGGGGCAAAAAAAGGGTAAGGCGGTGCAGAATACAACCATATTGTGGTGGATAGTCCTCTGTATTAAGGTGTGCTACACATTGGCCAAGAAGCAGCATCCAGAGGATCTGAGGTCTCATTGTTTTCTTTAGACTTTGTGGTAGTTCAGACGGTATCTCTGGCATATTCAGACCTTTGTCAGCCCTTTTTGTAAAAATCATTAATTTGGCCTAGGCCCGACCCTGGTCATTAAAGCTCATATTCCGAAGGAACTCCACTTAAGTCCTGGTTAAGCAGCAACCCCTTACCCCAACAACCCTTTTTGCTGATCGAGTAGGGTAACTGCTTTCTTGGCAATTCCTGACTGTCTCCTGTCTGTGAATGAATGTCGTTCTCCATCCGTGATTATACGTTGGTTCTTTTTTTCATATTATCTTATCCTTTTGGTTATTAGTATGTTACCTTCTTCCTAAGCTCCTGCCAGTGTATGGGTTATGTGTATTACCTTCACAAAAGTGAAACCACTCACCTACTTCACATACTTGCCTGTCTCCCACTTTTCAATAACTGTAGTGTGCTCCATCAATATTTTGCATCTTGACCTCTGGGCATCCATCTTCCTCAGTGCCCGGAAAAAGTGTACAATTACTGCCTGCTTCTACAACAAACTCTGACTTGTCGCTCTGTGTGCCTTATGTCTTTATATGTGACTCAGTTGGGCCGCACTAGAGCCACCTTTTAGAAACCTTTTTGTACAGTTTCTAGATTGTGAGGGCAGCTCTTTGCAGAATGCGGTTTTACTTTTTGTATTGCAGCTGTGACCTTTGTCTGGGTTACTGTACTTTGCTATCATTCCCACACCAAGGTCCTACACCCTCTGCTGTAAGACTCACTCACACGCTGCTGTAAGTCTGATTTCTTCTTCTTCCTTGCAGCTCGTTCACCTCTCCACCATCCTTTTAGAGCATATTTTGGCTGGATTCAAAGCCATATCGTATCCCCTCTGGATAGCACTTACAAACCAGTTCTTCCACCATCCTGCAGTTGCCTTTGTTTCTGCTCCACCTCGTACGCTTCCTTACCTTCCTTTGGGGGATGGTACAGTTTCACTTTTTGGGAGGGAGGACGTTTTATATTTTGTGCCAGGAAGACATGAGCCCTAAACCGAACACCTGTTAGGTGGCTGCTGAATGTCGTTGGGCTCCAAAACAGTACATTTTACGCGTTTTGTACAAGGGGAAATTTTGAGAAATGTCAACTCCATGGAGAACCAAACAGAATGAGCCGATTATCCTCAGCTGTAACACTATTTCGGGTGCTTTAGGGTTTTATTGTAGATAAACCAGTAGATGTATGCTAAACTTTGTTTTGGAGTGTTAATCTCACTTTTTGTTGAAACAAGAAAATTGGTAGCCTAAGATCTAACACACTCTGCTTTAAAGATCTACAGTCTATTTATGTTTAAGATTTGAATGCTCGAAGTTGCATTATATTTTACATGCAAGCTGTACTTTGCTTTAAGTACCCTTTCAGTTTACTCTAGGTTTAAATGTTGCTATGATGTGCATCTTGCTTTCTCTTATCCTTGCTTTTTTGTACTCCTTGGTCTGTAGGATTACTCTTACAATGCACGACTTTGTTTTTTTCTCTCTTCCCAATAGCCCGTTATTTGTAACATGGAAGATTGGCCGAGATAAACGATTGCGGGGATGCATAGGTACTTTTTCTGCCATGAACCTGCATTCCGGACTCAGGGAGTACACGCTTACCAGGTAAGAGGATTTGTTAATCTAATGATTCAGTCATGTTAGTGAAGTGCTCATCGCAAATGTCACCCCCTTTTCTCTTAAATCAGTCTCGTAACCTTGTATCACAGTATAATCGAATTTAAGGTCACTAACCCTACAACTGGAGACCTCGTACTGTTAGTCGTCAATCGAGATTCTTTTTAGTGTGGCAATACTGTGCACTGTAATATAGCTGCAGTGTTTCATCAAGTTTGTTTGCTCCAGGTCTGTTTTCTTTCTACAGCTTTCGTTGGTTTTGGATGCATACATTTGGTTTTCCATCACAAAATGTGTCTGATTGTAGCATATGTATGCACACCATATATATATATATATATATATATATATATATATATATATATATATATATATATTTTTTTTTAAAGGAGTATTACATTTGAGAGGCATCCCTTGACAGCTTTCTGGGCCGCTTATCTGCAAATGACTGAACCTTATAACTTGATTGCCTCTTAAGATCCTTCTCAGTATAGCTGTATAGTTCTTGACATAACTTGAAGAACTTCTTACATTTAAAGACTTTCTCCCTTTATGTGCTGTTTCATAGATTGCTGTGTACAGAAAGCACAACTTTGTATTTGACTGAGGTGAACCTATGTTGAAACTTTGGTACTTTAATCATGCTTTTTTATTTTACCTGGCAGACTTACCAGTTTCCTTTGGCATGAAGGTGTGATCTGTCTTTCCTCCCTCCTCCTGTAGTGTCGCTTCTAAGTACACTGAAGCGCACTAGAACTATGAATTAGTCCTTGTGGTATCCCCTTTATCTTCTCCTGTGTTACAAAAGTGCACTAATTAACAAAGCAAAAAATAAAAATAAATATACAAGTGCATACATTGTGAGGTACAGCCGACAAGGGCATTCATTTGATAGGAATCCTAGAAGGACTGTCTCTAAGGCTAACTGATAAAAATCTGACCCTAGCCTGGATGTGCATGTAAACATTTGAACCCGACTATCAGGCGTGATAAGTGTGAGCAACTGGATGATGACTGCAATAGCAAAAAAGTTCAAAGCAAGTTGACTATTGCATTATGTACGCGCTCTGCCTAGAAAAACATTTTAACTTGCCTACGGAATGCGAGTGCCGATGTTTGATTCCAGCATCAAGTTGAAAGAGGGTGTGCTAGAGAGAACTTGCCCGAGAGTCGGGACAGCTCAATGTATCATTGTCTGCTGCCAGAGAGGGATGCAGAAGATATGGAAGAAGGCAGATGTGATCCCACTACAGACAAATCATGGCCCAGTTTGTCATAGCATTTAATATAGTGATCCTTCAACTATTTGAAAACCGGTGGTGTTACTGTGGCAACTCTAATGTCCACATTTTGCTTCTCGGTGCCACTGTCTTTCCCAAGTCTCTTTATCACCAGTTTTCTCCAACACTCCTTTTTGGATCTTTACTTTAAAGTGAAAGACTTATATAGACTTGAAATCTGTTTGTAACTTTCTGCTCAAGAACTGTTGTGGTAGTGCCTGTTTTGTTAGGACTAACCTGAGATGGCATAAGCTTGTTAAATCATTTGTTCTTTAAAAAAAAAAAAATCTAAAAAGGCATAACGTCCACACATCACTTATCATTGGCTGGCTTCTTTGTCACTCATTTCCTTGCTTCTCATTGGTCAGTGCCGTCAGATTTCACTTTCTCTTAGCGTGATTGTCTTATGCATGGATCAAGTACTGCTTCCTTTCACCAACCATTGTCCTTCCACCAGTTACACTCCTTTGGAGGTGCTTTTAATTATTTTATTTGTAGCACAGTACAAGACTACATGTGTTTGCAGGCTGTCTCACACTCCTCCCACTTGTCATTCTTTGCTCATTCATCTCCTGCTGTCGTCCTTCCTCGTCGGACCTCTGGAAGAGGGCAGGAAGGGGCTGAAAGATAATTTTGCAGGCCTGTCCTGCCCTGTTCCAGGGGTCCCTAATGTTGCTTGACCACTCCCCCCGCCCCCCACCTCCTGCTGTCAGTTGTCATGCTACCCCCCCTCCAGCTCTCCATCGTCCTGCAGCATCTCTCTCTCTGTTGCTCATGTTGCTTGCTCCTGCCTCTTTCCAGGTTGGTCCACTCTTCACCTACCATAGAAGAAAGTGTTATGATGCAGCCAGTGCTGGTTGCGTCAGATTTAAATGCTCCTGTCGCATCCCATGTTGCTTGCCCCTCACGTCTCCCAAAACATTTAAAAAGCCAAAGTGATCTTTTAGTCTAGTTTTTGCTTTGCCAGTGCATGTTAAACTTCCTGTGCCTCCATTCCCATTGAAGCTTCTTGTTGCTCTCCCACTTGACCCTCCTGTCCAATCGCCTGCTACCCCTGCTGCTGCCACATGTGACATTCACTTGTTAAACCAGCTTCCCAACCCCTGAACATCATGTTTTTTTTTTTTTTTTTTAACTACTTTATTTTTTAAATTACTTTTTATGATGGCCTGGCAAATTTAACTTTCTTTTTATTACCTGCTCCAAGATCTAACTTGAAAAAAAATTGATTTGTCAGGACGCATAGACTCCATCACACCTGTTTGTGCTGTACAGGTGAGTGTTGCAAGTGTACGTTAGCCTCACTGAATTTGCTCCTTCTCTGTCCTGTATGTGTTCTGTAGTTGAGGGGCCTCTGGCGAGTTCTTGTGACTGTTCTAAAGGTGGGTGACCAATCCTCAGGGTTTGAGATTCTGTGTTATCTGGGAAAAGTTTCTACTGAGCTTTATAGGTGTATGCCTTGTGTGCCTTTTTGTGTTCTGAGGCTGTGCACTCCTTGTCATGTTCTGTGTACAGGGCTTTCGGCAATTAGTGCCTCCATGATGCTTTCTTCAGGTAGATATGTTTCCTGGGCCTGTATGTTTTGCAATACATGATACTGCTGATTCTCTCCTTTGGGATTCCCTTTTTTACTGAATGTCAACTTTTGTCACTCTCCCAGTGCTTCGTATTGTCAGGAGAAGACGGTGTTTGTCATGTTGTACAGCAGGATGGCGGCTCTGCCGCTTAGTAGAAGGCATGAAAGTTAAAAAGAATAAAAAAGCCCTATGCTGTGACCAGCCTTGGCCATTTTTGTGTAAATTTATTCTGTATTGGATGTCGTTACAATTTTGACAATCTACAGAGAGCCCATCCCAGTGCTTGGTACATAATTTGACAATTTCGTAGAATGGTCACTTTGCCCAGGAAATATGTTTAGTATAGGACTGCTGCTTCTGGCCTTGCTTCAGGTTTGTAAAAGACAGAAAAGCCCACCCGTTAAGTGTCTGAGCTCCAAATTGCCCTTCTGTGGCAAGTCTTTGAGCCCACTTGCTGGTGCATCAGGTTTCCTTTTATCCAGGTTGTTTTAATTTCTATTCCTGTTTAATCTAAGTTGTTTAAGGCTGTTACGTTTTGAAATGGTGCATCTTTTGCTTTAAATGTCAATTTGGTATTTTGTATAAATTAAACATCTGTATGCAGGTTATTTTGGGAAACAAATACCATATGAGTTCCCTAAAAACAAGCAGTGTAGGAGCAGGACAGGAACAAAAACAAACAAACAAGCATTTGCAATGCAACAGGTCTCGCGTTTGCTCATGTTAGAGCTGATCGCGTTAAACTCCTAACCCGACTTCATCTATCGGCAAAAGTGCTTTTATGTATGTAACCCGAAAAAGTGAAATTAACTGTGTAAAGCGCTCCACTTCTGCCAAGCGAAATGGCGCTAGGAAAATAGAGAAAAAGTAGTCCACGATCCGACAAAAAAAACAGCAAGCCTCACATGTTTTCTGTACTTTGTTGATGCACTCGAGGAGGGCTAGCCACCGGAAAAGGCATGACGTATGCATGCTCTCGACTAATGAAAGCAAGCAGATTTTACTAGGCAAGAACAAATAAAAAACACTGACGTGACGTCGACAGGGCTCCGAGCCCTTTTCGAATACCTAAAGCGCCTCGCTGCGATACGTATGCGCGAGCGCATTTAACACAGGCTCGACCCTAAAAACACAACCCGCCTCCAATTACATTCCACTGAGTAGAATCCCACACTGTAATAGCATAAAGAAAAGATCTGATAGAGACTTCTAGTTGCAGATTCCTTACCTTAGAATTTCCCCTAGGTGTCAGACTGGATCCGGAGATTTTTCTTCGAGCAATACCCCTGCGCATTCCTAGGTGGCGTTGGTGGACTCTGTGGGCATCGTAGTCGCCATGATGAAGTCAGGAATAGTACATAGAGGACGCCCTTGCGCAGTGACGTCGGTTCTTTTCTTTCCACGCCACACGCTGATCTGGAGAAGAGCTACCCTGGCTATATTTTGGCCGATTTCAACTGTTTTGATTTTTTATGTGACAATTTGTTGCATCTAGGATGTCCCGGAAGACCAGGTTAAAGCCGTGCGAGGACTTTCATCGTACGATGTCGGTGACGGATCCTCATCGGGTTTGTCTGTGGGGTCTCGAGCGCGACCACAACCGGAAATCGCGCTCAGAGTGCCGGCCCATGCCCCCCCGAAGGCTTTGAGGGAGGGGTTCCTAAAGTTCATGGCGACCCGGCACTCAACTACGCGTAGGTCCCGGTCTCGTTCGGTCACGGAGTCATCACCACGCGTCTTCTTCAAAATCCCCGGGTCAAGGTAAGAATAAGTCGAAGAAGTCACATTGCTGTCAGACTTCACCCCGTCGCTCGGCCGATGCGATGCAGGAGGAGGGGCCACGCGCAAGGCCACCATCCTCAGAGCCTGCGTCTGGTTCGTCTCCACACTTCCCCAAGTTTGCCGGAGCGACTCCCGTCCAGCTTAAAAAGTTTTATGAGGCCATGCGCCTCATCTTTAGGTGTCCGACCCCGATACGGCACCTTCGGTCCCAAGGGGTTTGGCTGAGGGGCCTTCGGGTTCCGTGCCGGCGGCTTCAGCTCCAGCCACCGAGGTCACCTCTGAATCCACGCCAGTCGCACCCTTGAGACCTTCACCGGCACAGGGTTGTTTGTTGATTCTCCTGTCGTCGGTAGTGCCACTATTGACGTCAACCAAATTCTTATTCCCGAGGACTTGGAGTTGGAGCGGCGTTGGTTGACACCGCCTACGACTTCGACGGGGCCTATTCTCCCCAGGTCATATTCAGACCCTTTTTCTTATGGGTGCGAATATGGGGAGGGATTGGAGGGGTCCCTGGACCCTTATGAATACCAAGCTGACCCTTCTATGGACTGGGCTCAGGAATTTGGGAGAAGCCAGTGGTCTGGATACTTCTCCTGACACTGGCATGCTGTCTCCTCCTACCGTGGCTACAGCGGAGGGAGCAACCTATAGTATGGTGATCAGTAGGGCAGCTGAGGTCCTTGGTCTTGAGCTTCCCACTATTGAGTTTCAGTCAAATCCCCTGACTTAGGTGCTTCAGCCTGGGGCTTCTACTTCAGAACCTTTTTTTGCCGTTTAATGAGGCCCTCACCAATGTCCTTTTGGGCACCTGGTCCAAACCCAACACAGGGGCTCCTGTGAATAGGACTATTGCATGCCGCCATCGGCCCACTCTGAACGACCCTAAATTCCTGTCCCAACACCCAAGCCTGAGAGTCTTGTTATTCAAGCTTCCTCTTCTTCAGGTGCATTCCCTTCCGCACTCCCCGATAGGGAATCCAAAAGGCTGGAAGCGTTTGGCAAGAAGTCTTGTGCGGCCGTCTGTGAACACCGCATGCCTTTTGGGCCGCTATACCCACTCTTTATGAGATACGGTTGCGCAGGTCCTGCTGCAAAATCCGGAGGAGGCCCGTGCTATCGTCTCCTGAGCTCTGAACAAGGGGAGAGATGCGGCAAAGTTCGCAATCGGTTGTGGGCTGGACACGACCGACTCTCTAGGCAGATCGGTTGCTAAGACGGTGGACTTACGACGACGAACCTGGTTGCATACGTCTGTTTTTTTTCTCGGGGGGGATGTGCAACAGTCACTGATGGACATGCCCTTTGGCTCACGTCTCTTCGGAAACAAAGCAGACTCTGCCTTGGAGAGATTCAAGGATTCTCGGGCTACCGCTCGGTGCCTCGTCTTTCCTCTGCCCCTCGCCCACCACAGTCTGATTTTCGCCCCTTTCTTGGCCACAGAAAGGGGCTCCCTGTCGCATCCTCTACCCAGCCACCGTGCCGTCCATGTTCAGCCTCTGCGTGGCCAGGGACGCGGAACCCCATGTGGCGGTGGGACAGGGAACCAGAGGTCTGCCCAGTCCATCTCTGCCCACGCTGCAGACTCCAAACCCTCCTAGTCAGTCCCCTCACTCCCATCCAGTTGGTGGCAGGATTTGCCATCACCTGCCCCACTTGGAAACCATCACCACGGACAGGTGGGTTTTGCAGATAGTTCCAAAGGGCTACTCCCTCCCTTTTGAATCTGCTCCACCAACCATGCCACCATCCTTCAGTCACCTTCCAGAGGATCATTTGGGGCTTCTCCGCCATAAAGTCGCAGCTCTCTTGGTCAAGGGAGCTATAGAAAAGGTCCCTGTGCCAGAAGTAGGTTGTGGTTGTTATTCCCACAACTTTTTTGATACCAAAAAAGGACAAGGGCTTACGTCCTATCCTAGACCTTCGGGACCTAAACTACTTCCTCAAGAAGGAGAAATTCAAAATGCTCACCCTGGCTCAGGTTCTGTCTGCCTTGGACCCAGGAGACTGGATGGTAGCGTTGGATTTGCAGGACGCTTATTTCCACATCTTGCCTGATCAGACGTTACCTACAATTTGTGGTAGGTCACGAGCACTTTCAGTTTACTGTGCTCCCCTTCGGTCTTACCAGCGCCCCTTGGGTGTTCACGAAAGTGATGGTGGTAGTTGCAGCTCACCTGAGCAGGTTAGGGGTCAGTCTTCCCCTACCTCGACCACTGGCTGTTGAAGGCGGACTCTCCTCAGAAAGTTGTCTCCCACCTTCAGACCACAGCGAACCTCCTGCACATGCTGGGGTTCACTATAAACGTGCCTAAGTCACACCGGACTCCCTCTCAGACGCTCCCTTTCATCAGAGCGGTTCTGGACACAATGCAGTTTTCGGGCTTATCCTCCCGAAAAGCGAGTCCGAGATATTCGGGCTGTGAGGGTATGGTACCCAGAGCTATTGAGCATGTATGTAGATCCTCCACTCAAACTGCCTCTTCGGGCGGATCTTCTGTCGCAGCAACAGGGGACTGTTCTTCACCCGAACCTGTCCAACCTCCTCCTTCATGCTTGGAGATTGAGCAGCGACAGTTGATGGATTTTTCCCTTCCACCCGAAGTCTGCAATGTAATCTTGGCAGCCAGGCGTCCAACCAAAACTGTATACGCCTATGGGAATAAATCTGTGGCACGGTGTACCAACAAATTTGTTGATCCCCTTTCTGCCAGTTCTCCGAGGTTCTTCTGATCATTCTTTCTTTGGCCCAGCAGGGCTAGGCTTTGGGCACCCTTAAAGGGTATTCACCTGCCATTTTGGCCTTTCTTAGGCTACCTGATCAGCCTTCACTCTTTAAATCTCCTATTGTGAGTAGATTCCTAAAAGGACTCACCCATTTATTTCCTCCCACTCCATTTATCATGACTCAGTGGGACCTCAATCTTGTCCTTACTTATTTGATGTGTACTCCCTTTGAGCCAATGCAGAATTGTCCCTTACAGCTCCTCACCTTCAAAACTGTCTTTCTTGTTGCTATCACCTCTGCTCGCAGGGCGAGTGAGCTTCAGGTCCTTTCCTCAAAACCTCCATACTTGTCTGTACACCCTGACAAAGTAGTGTTGCACACTAAGGCTTTCTTCCTTCCTCAGGTGGTTACACCCTTTCATGTAGGACAGTCCATTACACTGCCTACTTTCTACACACCCCTACATCCTTCCCATGAGGAGGAAAGACTCCACCATCTGGACTCAAAAACAGCGTTGGCGTTCTACCTCAGTCATACTAAAGATTTGCGGGTGGATGATCAACTCTTTTTTGGGTATTTGTGTGCGAAAAAAGGGAAGACTGTGCAAAAGCGTACCGTCTCTCGATGGGTGCTTCTTTGCATCAAAATGTGTTACGCTTTGGCCAAGAAGCAACCTCCTAAGGGCTTGCATGCTCATTCCACCAGAGCACCTGCTGCTTCCACTGCGTCGTTAGCACGTGGAGTTCCTGTCCTGGATATCTGCCAGGCAGCTACGTGGGTGTCCCTGCACACGCTTGCTAAGCACTACTGTCTGGACAGTCCGGTCTATCGGGACGGCTACTTTGGTTGTTCTGTCCTGCAGGACGTCCTAGTATGATATTGGTTTGCAGCCCACCCCCGAGGATGGCATTGCTTGGCTATCTATTCTAAGGTAAGGAATCTGCAACTAGAAGTCTCTATCAGATGTACAAGTTACTTACCTTCGGTAACGACATATCTGCTAGAGACCTCTTCTATTTGCAGATTCCTTACCGCCCACCCATCATTCTCGCTTGCAAACTGATTTCTAGGGACAGGGATTCCCCCTCTCAGGTCCTTAGCTCTGGGGCACCAATCTCAGTGTTCTTAGCAGCTCTGCGCTTTGGCATGGAAAGTCGTTAAAAATAACTAACGTCACTGTGCGAGGGCGGCGTCTATGTACTACTCCTGACGTCGTCACGGCGACTGACGCCAATGACATCCGCGGAGTCTACCAACGCGCAAAGGTATTGCTCGCAGAGAAATATCCAGATCCAATCAGACGCCTGGGGGAAATTCTAAGGTAAGGAATCTGCAACTAGAATAGGTCTCTACCAGAAATGTCATTACCAAAGGTAAGGAGCTTGTACGTAAAGGATATATATACTACCTTTTAATTGTAAATATTATGTACCAAACAACTTCTCCTATGGCCAAAATAATTTTTACTTTTATTCATGATTGTAATTCCTAAAAATAAAACAGAATTAAAAAAAAAATAAGGATAAAAATAAAGATGAGGAAGGTCTAAAAAAAAAAAAAAAATACATGGGGAGTGAGAGGGGAAACTAAACTGCCCTCTCTCTCTCGGCCCTTCAGACATAGCACGCAGAGACCCTATAAGTGAAAACCACAGCTTTAACATAGTGTTATCTCGAGCAGAATGTACTGCGCTGTCATCTTGCAGATACCATTTATATGTCGACTAGATGCCAAAATCTTAATTGCGGGCCAGATGACCAACCAAACCATTCTACAAGTGAACCAAGTCATCCTTATTCACCACTGTGACGCAATTGTAGCCATTCAATTATTGCTTATTTCCTTCTTAGACCGCTTCTATCGAGGAAAACAAGAAATGCAGGAACAACTGCACTACCCCCCATCAGTTAATGCAATTACCTTGATTTGGATGTTTGTTAAAAAAATTTTTTTCCTCTCATGCGCCCTCGAACCTTTGCTATCCAACAGGAAAATTCTTCTTAGCGGATGCCACTCCATCTATGTAAACTCTTCGGAAGACCCCAACCCCAATTAAACCCCAACATATATTCTTCCCAGATGAACAAAGGGATGCCGGGCAAGAAATAGATCACCACTCAAGAGAATATTGGTGTTATAGAGCTACAAAACGGCGGCCATATTTGGCTGATCAGAACTATGTATGAACTACAGGCCTTCTGTTAGGAACCAACATGTGACCTGAAATCCAGACTAAACAAAATCTACATGGCCACATTATTCACCGAGGTCAATATGGATTTTTTGTGGCAATAGTTCTACCTTCCTATTTAAATAATGTCCCACCTAGAGAATAACCCAAAATAAGCAGCAGCCATGTTGAACTCAGGACCAAATGGAATTTTTTAGAAGCTTTATTCTTTCAAACTCATGGCCTATATTTTATCAAAATAAATGTTAACAAGGCCCAAAGAGTGCAAATAATACCTGCACACAACTCTCTACCAGTGTAGGTGTTTTACTCATGCCTAGCGGCCATACAAGACTGGGAACTAAATAAAAATATTTGTTAACTTTGTTCTTTCCAACACCTGGCCTAGATTTTTTTTTCACCTATATTTATTAATGTAAGTATATTCACATAACCACAAGGGGCCAATGTAACATACATTCAGCTCTCTTCCCAAGTATACTGAAGAATGCCGGGTGAGAATTAGACCACGCTCTTTCGGGAAAGTATTGATGTTTACAGATCAAAGAACCAATGGAAGAAACAGGCAGCCAAAAATAGCCGCTCCAAATTATAAACCAGGTAATACTTCCAAAGAGTAAACCTGATATTGTCACCAAGGATGTAGCCTAAAGCCCAAGATAAACCAAACACAAAAAGAAAATCCATGGCCATTAACTTCACAAAGGCCAATAGAAAATCGCCTCACATGACCTTGCATCACTTCGTTCTAGAATGCATTTTCCCAAGGAATTCTATCATTCAATCCTTTAACAGAATCCAGATACAAAATCCAATATACCTCTTTTTCTTTGGTAGATGTCTTCTCTCAATTCTGGAAATGTAGTCACTTTTTCCAAAATGATCGACTTAAGATCACTTTCCTTATGCCTCCACTCCAAGCACTGTAGAACTAACGGGGCTTGAAGTCTTTGGTTCCTAATAGCTGATTTATGTTCACTGAATCTAGTTTTGAATTGTCTTCCTGTTTCTCCTACATACCCTAAATTACAAGGGTAAATAATACAATATAGTACACTGCTACTCAGGCAATTTCCTTCAGCTGGATCGTTTTTTTGTTAAATATAAAACGATTAGATACAATTGTTTGCATGCACGCATGGCGTTGTCCACATCGATAGCTCCCTAAAGAGTGATTAGACCCAACAATGGATTTCTGTATAAATCTATTTTTTCAATATTCTAGCTGTACCCAGTTCACTTGTAAGTTAGAATTTCTTTTAAACACAAACACTTGGACAGGCTGAATAGGATCCTCCCCACTGCTATTTAAGGTGTTCCATTGTGTTTATAATGCCTCTTAAATTTTGTTGTTAATATTGGCATGCCTAAAAATGCATTCTAGTCTTTGTTGATCAGCCTTCTGCTGATCCTCAAGCATACTTTCCGGATTGAAATATTTTGCCCTTTTGTATGCATCACAAATAAGTCTTCTGGGGTACCATCTTTGAAGAAATTTCTCTTTATTTGCGTTCCTTTCATTCCATCGTATTACTGCAGTTTCTCTGAGTTCTAAGAAAATCTAAGAAATTAATTGACTCAATGGAATACCTTGGCACTGACATTTCGGATGGTAACTTTGAAAATGAAGAAGAGTGTTACGTGCTGTCAGTTTGTTATATAGAGATACTTGAAGATGTCTTCATTAATTAAAATTTCCTGGAACTCAACTGTTTGATTGCTAATTTTGGGAGTGAACTTAAGATTGTCATCACATACATTGGGCCACTCAAATTCATAAAGATTCTCCATCTCTCCTTCCCAGACAAAGAATATAGATCATCAATGTACCAAGCCCACTGATTTTTTTTTCAAAGAAAGGCGCAATTTCATTATATATGCACCTCTTTCCAAAGTGGCCCATATAGATATTTGCCACACTCTGGCACAGGCTTGCTCCCATGCTCACCCCTTAGACTTGTTTGTAAATAACATTGTCAAACTCAAAAAAAAAAAAAAAATAATAATAATTCTTGTAATACTATTCTCAGGCACTTGAGAATAGATCTCACAGGGGTTTCGAGAGATTCTTCCAACATCAGCCTCTTAACAGATTCATAGGCTCCTTCCTGAGGTATATTTGTATACAGAGCCTAGATGTCCATCGTCACCAAGAACTCTCTATCGGAGTTGAATTCTAAACCCTCCCATTTTGAAATCATATGACAGGTATCTTTAATATAGGATGTAAACCTATTTACAGAGGGTTTGAGGAAATAATTAATATACTCTGGTAGAGGCACTGTGGCCGACCCTATAGTGGATACTATAGGCCTGAACAAGGGATCCAATGTTTCTTTGTGTTTTAGATGCTCCATATAACACTGGGAATTTCGGATTTTTTACGTGGAGATATTCAGACTCTGGTTTGGATATACTGCCATCCTGTAAGCCCAGTTCACAAATGGCTTGAATCCTTGAACAGATCTGCCTCCTAGGATTACTCCTAATGTTTTGCTAATGTTCCTCAATTGAGAACATCGTTCTTGTCTTCTGTTTGTACATATCCGTGTTGAGTAGAACAATGCCACCACCTTTATCACAGGGCTTAATTGTAATAGATCCATTCTGTTGCAAGTCCCTCTGTGCTGACCTTTGTTGATTGGGAATCTGGGCTGGTACAAATTTCAGTGCTTAATTATACTCACTTCTGGGCCTACCACATCTACGCTAGGAGTAAAAGTTGAGGGAGGTTTCAAACATATGTTGTTTTTAATTCTAGATTCTCTACTAAAAAAATCTTTTAAGCCTGATCCTCCTTAAGGAAAAAAAAGGCATGTAGATCTTTAATAAACTATAATTTATTCACTCTGACTAGAAACAAACACAAGACCCTTCCCAAGGAGGTGTACAGCAGCTTGTTCCAACTGAAAGTTAGAAAGATTGAAAATAAGAAGTACTTGGGAAGTATCTATGATCTCCAGTGCTGATGTCTCCATGTTTGTAAATACTGATGGGTCTGGTCTAAGTGCTATTGGAACCTCACTCTCCTTCTGTTGCTGTACCAGGGGACTGTTCCTCCCTCCCCGATTTAAAAAAATAAAATAATAATTCTTGTAATATGGGACTTGTGGTTGATCATTGAAAAAATCATGTCTGCTGGATCCTCTATCCCCATCTGATTCTAAGGCCTCAGGAAACAGAGGGTCACTTTTTCAATGTGAATTAGAGTTAGTATTAAACCCTGTGGGAGGGGCTAGGGGGTCTTCCATATAGAAGTGTCCCCGAAGATAAGGATATACTCTTTCTTGCGGTGAAAAAAAAGTCTCCAATCTTTTTTGCGTTAGTCTGTTTCTCTTAATCAAATAGTCATGGTAAGCATCCATTTACCCATTGACCTCTTCAAGCTTCCTTCTTGCTTCAGCTAATGAATTTCCTTGTTTAATTTTGTCTTCTAACTTGGCAGTCTTTTTTCCAGGATACTAATCATTTCCTTAGCTGTTTCTATAATTAAAATCATCCAGTCCCTGGAACAGCGATTTGCTGTAAGGGACCATTTTAGCAAAAACTTTCAAAGTTCGACTAATAAACCAGGAATATTCCTTACTCTAAGTCCCATGGAGATAACACCTGCTTTCAAATATTCTAGAATAAAGTCCGCATGAGTCTCCATTCTTTTAACTCTTTTCTTGAGGTTCAAAAGTTTAAGACCATCTTTATCTTGTTCCCTCTATTATATTCCTATTACCGTCTCCTAGGTCTTTGCCTACAAGGTCCAGGAATTGGTCCTTCGAGAACCCAAATGTCTTTAAGGATTCCATCTTCAAAAGGGACCTCTCAGCACTAAGGAAATTAAAAACATAAAGTACTGAAAAGGAAGAGGGAGAAGAGAGAAGAAAGTGAAGGAAGAACGACTTCTTCTCTATCATGTGCTAAGGGCATAAAGTATCCCCTGGAAATTTTAGAGGTCCTACTTAACTCACACCCGCTCACACATAATGACCACGACCAAAGAATTGGAGATACAAGAACCCAAACTCTAAGCAGCAGAGGCTGTGAGAACAAATAAATACCATAAGTGTTCCCTGCATACAAGCAATTTAGGAGCGGGACAGGGACTATAACAAAAAAAACACAACCCACCTCCAATTAGGTTCCACGGAGTAGAATCCCCACACTATAATAGCATGAAGGAAAGGTCAAGGATAAATACTACCTTTCAATTGTAAGTACCAAGCAACATCTTCTATAGCCAAAATCATTTTTTATTCACTTAGTCATAAGTATAATTCCTAACATCAAACATAATATAATACTCATTAAAAATGGAGTCCCTAGTTGGCAGTCTGTTTGCACCCTGTCTAAGTAGGGACCCTCACTCTAGTCAGGATAAGAGAAATACCTGCTCAGATAACCCCTGCTCACCCCCTTGGTAGCTTGGCACGAGCAGTCAGGCTTATCTCAGAAGCAATGTGTAAAGCATTTGCACATAACACACAGTAATAAGTGAAAGCACTACAAAAGGACACTACACCAGTTTTAGAAAAATAGCCAATATTTATCTATATAAAACAAGACCAAATACGATAAGAATACAACATAAGTAAAAAATATGAATTTTGCAAGATTTACTCAAAACTACAGTTCCTTGAAGTTGATAGCTCCACCTGGGGCTATCACAGCGTCGTGATCAACAAAACCAACAGTTCAGGCCGGCGGGCCAGCTACGTTGTAGGGAAGACCTGCAAACAGTACCTTGGATTTGCAGGGCGTCATGATCCTCTCAGTGAGCGACGTCTGTTCCGGAGGCGGTGCAGGAGTCGTCGGGCCCTTGAAGTCACGCACCTCGGGGACCGAACTCCGGGCTGCTGAAATCAGGTGCACTGGCGTGGATGGCTTCGGGGCTGCGGTGTGAAGCGGGACGATAAGACATTTGGTGTCCACGGGTCACGGTGCAGGCAGTGGCTCGGTGGCAGCATCCAGCGGCGTTGGTGAGACCAGGG
Organism: Pleurodeles waltl; assembly: GCF_031143425.1. Classification (NCBI taxonomy): domain Eukaryota; kingdom Metazoa; phylum Chordata; class Amphibia; order Caudata; family Salamandridae; genus Pleurodeles; species Pleurodeles waltl. Next base: position 123,443,812 of record NC_090438.1, read on the forward strand.
CTGTGGTGTGAAGTGGGGCGGTGTCCACTGGTCACGGTGCAGGCAGTGGCGTCATTGCGGAAGCGCTGTCGTCAGTAGGCCCAAGCCAGCGGTGCGGGATGGGATGGTGCTTTGTTACCCTCACGAGCGGTGTCTACAGGCCACGGTGCAGGCAAGGATGCCTGGTGACGACACTGGAGCCGATGGTGCTGGCGTTGGTAGACCAGGGCTGCAGCACAGGACGGGACAGTGCTTCGTGCTCCTCGCAAGCTGTGTCCACAGGCCACAGTGCAGGCAGCAGCGCCGGTGTCAGAAGGAGCGACGACGTCGGGAATGCCCAGGCAGTGGTGTGAGCAGGTGACACAGGAGTGCGGGGCCCACAAGTCGCAGTGCAAGCAGCAGCTCAGTGAAGTCGTCCGATGTCGGTGAGACCAGAGTCATGGTGCGAAGCGGGGCAATGTGACTCCGCGTGGTGTCGGCAGGTCACGGTGCAGGCCAGCGGCGGCGTTGGGGGCGTCACAGTGGTTTCTCCTCTTGAACAGCACAAAACACATAGTTCCCAGTGCTGCAGGTTGAGGAAGCTGAAGACTTTGGTGTCCCTGAGACTTCCAACAGGAGGTGAGCTTTACTCCAAGCCCTTGGAGAATTTTCTCAAGCAGGACACACAGCAAAGTTCACCCTTTGCACTTATTTTCAGGCAGAAGCAGCAACTGCAGGCCAGTCTAGCAAAGCAGCACAGCAAAGGGACAGTACTCCGCCTTCAGCTCTTCTCCTGGGCAGAGGTTCCTCTTGATTTCAGAAAGATTCTAAAAGTCTGGGGTTTTGGGCCTTCTTCTTATACCCAGTTCTGCCTTTGAAGTTGGCAAACTTCAAAGCAAAGTTTCAAGTGTTTTCAAGATCCTTCCTTGTCCAGGCTAGGCCCCAGACCCTCACCAGGGGGTCGGAGACGGCATTGTGTGAGGGCAGGCACAGTCCTTTCAAGTGTGAGTGACCACTCCTCGCCCCCCACCCCCCCTCCAGCACAGATGGCTAATCAAGATAAGCAGGCTACACCCCAGCCCCCTTTTGTGTCACTGTCTAGAGGAGAGGTGTGAACAGCCCAACTGTCAAACTGACTCAGACAGACAATCCACAAACAGGTAGTCACAGAATGGTATAAGCAAGAAAAATGCCTACTTTCTAAAAGTGGTATTTTCAAACAGACAATTTAAAAACCAACTTCACTAAAAGATGTATTTTTAAATTGTGAGTTCAGAGACCCTAAACGCCTCCTTTTTATCTACTCTCAAAGGAAATCTGCGCTTCAAGGATATTTAAAGGAAGCCCCCATGTTAACCTATAAGAGATACGCCTTGCACAGCGAAAACCGAATTTGGCAGTATTTCACTGTTAGGACATATAAAACACACTAGTATATGTCCTACCTTAAACATATACCGCACCCTGCCCCTTGGGCTACCTAGGGCCTAACTTAGGTGTGCCTTACATGTAGTAAAAGGGAAGGTTGAGGCCTGGCAAGTGGGTACACTTGCCAAGTCAAATTGACAGGTTAAAAGATACACAGACACCCCCCCCCCCCCCCCTCTTCCTCTAGGGCACGTTACTAGGGACTTATTAGTAAATCAAATATGCAATTATGGATAAACCAATTCACAGTACAATTTATATTTAGCAGCGCTAAAGTGCGCAGAGACAATAAACAAGCAAAAACAGAGTCCAAAAAATAGGAGGAAGAAGGCAAAAAGTTTGGGGATAACCATCCAAAAAGAATGGGATCCCCCAAATAACCCTAACGTAAAAAAATTGATCTAATTGAGTGGTGTCCACAGGCCATGGTGCAGGCAATGGCGCTGGTGTCAGCAGAAGCGTCGTCGTCGGGGATGCCCAGGCTTCAGTGTGGCCAGGTGATACCGGAGTGCGGGGCCCACAGGTTGCAGTGCGAGCAGTGGCTCGATGAAGTCGTCTGACCGAGTCGGTGAGACCAGGGTCTCTGGACATGGCTGGAACAGGCATGGTGGTTCAACACCTAGCAGGTTCTCTGAACGCCAGGGCGGATCGCAAAAGGTATCTCCACCCAGAGGTGGCGCAAGGACTCTTTCAGCAGTGGGGAAAGTTTTGGTTAGATCTGTTCGCCTCTGTGGAGAACGCGCATTGTCACTAGTATTGCACGTTGGAGTTTCATTCGGCAATCGCTCAGCGAAGCTTTTCGAGTTGAGTGGACTTCAGGGCTCCTATATGCTTTTCTGCTCAGAGTTCTCAAGAAGATCAAGAACAACCGGGCCCAAGTCACCCTAGTGGCTCCAGATTGGGCACGGAGAGTCTGGTATCCCGAGCTTCTAAAAATGAGAATCAATCCTCTGATCAGGCTGCCCCTTTAGCAGGATCTTCTGTTGCAGCAGCAGGGGCAGGTTTTCCGTCCGAACCTGTCAACTGTGTGCCTTCATGCGTGGAGATTGAGCAGCGGCAGTTGATGGCTTTTGACCTTCCTCCTGAAGTCTGTAAAGGTTTTTTTGCAGCTAGTCCCTCCACTAAAATGGTATACGCCTGCTGTTGGAAACGCTTTGTATATTATTGTACAGAAAGGAGTATTGAGCTTCTTTCTGCTTCTCTTTCAAATAATTATTTTCATACTTTCCCTTGCCCAGCAGGGCTCTGCCTTGAGGACTCTCAAGGGCTATCTTTCTGCCTTTCTTCTGTTTAAATGCCCCATGGTACATAGATTCCTCAAAGGGCTTGTACATATGTTTCCCCCTAAGCCTTTTGTTATGCCCTAATGGGACTTAAATCTGGTCCTCATATTTCTGATGTGTGCTCCCTTTGAACCTTTGCGCAACTGTCCCCTTCGGCTGCTCAACATCAAGACAGCCTTCTTGGTGGCAATAACATCTTCTAGGACGATGAGTGAGATGCAAGCTCTATCAAAGCCACTGCATCGCACTATCTATCCAGATAAAGTGATACTCAGAACTTGTGCCTCTTTCCTCCCCAGGGAGGTGACCCCATTTCATCTGGGTCAGAACATCACCCTGCCCACCTCCTTTGCTCCACCACATCCCTCTAAGGAAGAGGAACAACTCCACCTACTGGAGCCAGTTCCACCTTGATCGCACAAAAGAGTTCCGGGTGGATGACCAACTCTTTGTGGGGTATGTTGTAGCAAAGAAGGGTCAGGCAGTGCAGAAGCTAACCATTTTGCATTGGGTCATTCTCTGCATCTGCTATACATTGACCAGGAAGCAGCCTCCTGAGGGATTGAGGACTCATTCTGTCAGGGGCAAAGATGCTACCACTGCGCTAGCATGGGACGTTCCAGCCCTAGAGGTTTGTCAGGTGGCAAAGTGGGCATCTTTGCTCACGTTTGCAAAACATTACTGTCTGAACAATCCAGTACGGAGAGACTGACACTTTGCCTGCTCAGCCCTACAGGGCCTTTTAGTGTAGTGGAGGTATCCGCAGCCCACTGCTAGGAGGTTATGTCTTGGGTATCTATTCAAAGGTAAAGAATCTGCAGCTAGAAGTCTCTATCGGATGAGCAAGTTACTTGCCTTCGGTAATGCATTATCTGGTAGGGACTTTCTCTAGCTGCAGATTCCTTATACCCACCCATACCTCCCTGCTCTGCAGATATGTCGAATAGGGTTAGGGTTTATCCCTTTCGGGGCCCTAGTTTTGCACAGACAAAATGTTGGTTCTATCCACTCTGCACTTCTGCCATTGAGGTTTTGTGTGTTTAAAAACTGTTGTATGTGTGCCCGGGTGGTGCCTTTATAGGCGACTGTGACGTTTGACTGCTCAAATGATGCTGATGAAGCCACACGGATCCGAGTGACACATGCAGATCTGAGCGACGCCACCCAATAGCACGTGCAGGCAATTCAAAGGTAAGGAATCTGCAGCTAGATAGTCTCTACCAGATGATGGGTTACCACAGGTAAGTAACTTGTTCTTCATGACTCAAGGAATCAAAGGAGTCTTTCAGGAGACTGATTTTCTCATCAGCTTGAGGTCCGTTAGTGTCAGTTGCCTCCTTGGTTGATCTACTCAGCCTCCCTGGGGCATGGTCAGCAAGATCTTGCAGGCAGTCCCTGAAGACTTGCAGGCCTCCCTGATTCAAGCTGTGATGCAACCTAATATGACATTAGGTTTGACGGGGATACTACAGACTGCTTGGGTCAGGCAGTCTCCCCCAGTGCCACGCTGAGATGATATCTTTAGCCTTTTCTGGGATGTCCATATAGATATGCCTTTTGGTGGATCTGGTATGTTAAGGGGGAAGGCATATTTGGCCCTTGAATGGTATTCTTTGGTGCTTTTGATGCTGGCCAGGCACTTCCCCCAGCAGTTCTGTCCCTTTTGAGGTTACTTCAGATGACTGGCATACATGCAACACCAGATCTCCCCTCTACCCGCCCCACCTGCCACCTCTGACCCAGAAAAGACTGGGTTGGCTGTGGCAGTTAGACAATGAGATGGTCAGCAGGGACAGCCATCATTTCAGTCCCCACCCTGTACCATATGCCTTCAAGCCATTTCAGCTTCCCCTTAGTGGCACACGGCCACCGTGTAGGAGGCAAGACCAACACTTTCTCCAAGGGTGGCAAAGGATCTTGTTGGGTGAAAGGGCTCTCCACATTGCTCATTAAGGCTGAGCGCTGCCATTGGAGAAGATAGAGGCTCTCTTGTGCAAAGGGATGATAAAATGGGTATCTGCCTCAAAAATAGGGACTGATTGTTAATGCTGCTATTCCTTGTTCGAAGGACAGAGGCCTTCATACTATTTTAGATCTCTGCCCTCTATACACCTTCCTGTGGAATAATAGATTTAAGATGTTCATATTGGCCCAGGTTCTGTCTGCCCTGGTGACTGGGTTATAGCCGGAGACTTGTAGGATACATATTTTTATGTTCCAGTCCTGCAGTTTCAGAGATGTGATGAGGCAGGGACATTTTCAGTTTTCCTTGCACCCCTTCAGCCTCATATGCCCTGTGGGTGTTCACAAAAGTGATGGCAGTGGTCACAGCACACCTTTTGGAGGTTGGGGGAATACCAGTTTTCGCATACCTCAGCAAGTGGCTATTCAGGGCAGACTTGCCACTATCAGCCATAGACCACCTCTAGATGATGGTGAACCTCTTGACTTCTTTGAGGGTCTCAATCAGTGCTATCACTTTGCAGAGGCTCCCTTTTTTGGTGCTATTTTAGACATGGTGCTGTTCGCTTCTTCCTTCGGTCAGCAATCCAGGACATTTGGGCTGTGATATGAATGTTTCAGCCTCAGTCCTCCGTAATACTTAATAAGTAATCTGAAGTAACTGAATTGAATCCTAAGGAGCAATAACTTTAGATTGCGCAATCACTTTTTATAAAAAAGATCGTTGTTCCCCTGCATAACAGAACCAAATATTATTGACTGAATATAATAACAATTTTATAGGAGGTATCAGCATCAATATGACAAACTTCAATTCATTAGAAATAATTTAATGTCATCCTATTAGAGCAACATCTGTTTCTCGTGCCATAACACCCTGCACACATACTTTGTGACTCCTGTTGCTTTTTCAAGGCTTAACTTTAAAAAAGGACATTAAAAAAACAATGGGTTTCTCCAAATCAATCTTCCGCAATATCTGGATCTTAGAGTATGACTGAGACAAACACTTTATCACCACTCGAAGTTTGCACCTGATGAGTATCAAGAAACCATCAAGTGATCTAAAGTTTTGAACACTGCTTTTTCACAATCTGACATAATAACCTATTCAGTGGTTCATGCTAAGCACCAGACTTTTTATTCAGCCATAAAAACACTCTAGGTTTTCAGCAAATTCCTTGATAATTCACACAAGTCGGCCACAAGTAGCCGTTGCTTATCTGCATACAAGCATGCCACAAATAAATGATCATCGTTAAACACCCATGATACGATGTAAGGAAATATCTCCTCAGTTTCAACTCTTGTGTGAATTACTGTTGAATTTGCTCAGTCTAAAGGTATTGTATTTTGGAGTTTAGTTCAGGTGCCTCATTCTACTTGTTAATTTATGTAACTCTATAGTGACAAGAGCAAAAACACCTACGTGAGGCAATCAAATAATTGTAATACAGAACATATATTCACAAGATTACAATAAAGTATTTTACAGTAAAATCAAATAAACATCCAAAAATCAGTCCTTGATGTGTAGTCCAATTTCCATGATTTATTGAAGAAAAATTCTCCAGAAGCTGGAATCCCACCAGTCCGTTCACCGGGGAATCACACAGTATTTTGAGAGAAAACCAAGCCAACACGTGTTTCGTCACGGGGAAATAACCACAACGACTTTTTCAGGGCTGAAAATTTATAAATAAATCACTTGAGTTGAGAAACAAAACACTTGAGTAATAAACTGGGTATCAAAGACCCATATTTACAGAATAAGACAAAAGAAACATAGAGATAGTAAGAAAAGGAAAATAAAGTACCCCCAATAAACATTCCTGAATGCCACACAAAGGAGAAGCTACCATGTGAAGACTTCCAACTATGCACTACACCAACAAGAGTAAACAAAACGGGAGGTAAAGGAACCCTGTCCCAATCCAGTGACCACTAAAATGCAGAACCCCACATGAAAAAAATTGTGACCACACCATATGTAATTAAACTAAGCCAAATAAAATTGCCTCATTGAAGACTAAAAAGTGCCAACACTTATAGATCAATGTGAAGTAAAATGGTCAAAAGACCATGCAGATCACCACGTGATAAACTGGATGGCACCATAAGGGATGTACCCGAAGCCAATAAAAAATTACCTCTTTGAAAAAAAGAAGTACAAAACACTCGTAGATCGATATCCATGCTGGTAATACTCCAATTCTATCCGTTAGTCATGAACGACAAGGCCCAAGTCTGATTAAATAGTAAACACACATACGTGTTATCAGTGGCATTGTCCAACACCAGAAATAAACAAACCTCATAAATGTTCACTAAGTCAAACAATCCTATACCAATAATACAAATAGGTAGTCTGTAATACCTTATTCGAGTTCCAAGTAAATACATCCAAATATCCGTGAGTAAATCCCGATGTCCTTAAAGTGCACCAAGCGCTGACCCCGAAAAACTATGAAAGAAAAACCCCAAATAATTCAATTAAGAGAAACCAAATTCCAAATCTTAGAATCATAGGCACTAATAAAAATCAGCTTGTTAAATATAGAACATCGTAATAAGCAACTCACCCTTGTCGATATGACCCATTACAGGCGTCTCCAATCTACACGCCAAAGCCGGGAGTACACTGACCGCGATTACTAAACATGGAAGTTCCTATGAATGCTGCGAGCATCATAGAAACAAAGGAGGGACCAAAATCCTAGACATAAAAATAGGACCATCCAACTCGTATTCTCCTGCAAATCCGAAGGCAATTGTTGCAACATCCTTACGATCAATAACGAACACTCCGCAAGTGTGTGAAACTCGATCATTGTGAACCCTAACTCCCATTCAAATTACAGATGTCACGAATGAAACTACAAATTCAAACTGGTAAGTGAAGTAAAAATAAAAAATATAAAAAATAAAACCACCATCATAGTTTACCTAATCTTATAATCCAAATGTCCAATATATCTTCATAAGGAACAAAATCATCATACCAAAGGTCCATTGACACCAGCAAAGTCATAACAAATGGGACGAAAAAGAAAACAAACAATAATAAAGAAGCAGACAGGGAAGATATAGAGAAAAGTAAGTCAGACCAAACAAGTCATGAAATAGAAATTAAGTCAAAAACTTCAATAAAAAATATGGATAACCGCAGTGATATTGAGATCACATCACAACATAAGTAATTATTATATAAATATATACCTCTACTAGAGAATTTTGGTTGTCCCCTCAAGTGACCCAGGAAGAGGTGAGTCCTAGTTAGTAGTACCAAACAAATCATACAACACCAAAAAAATATAAATAATCTCAGTGGCACCATTACAATTTCCAGTAACTTGCCATTACCAGGGTATAAAACTATCGAACAACACACAAAGTCCACTTGGGAAAAATTGTTCCGGCAAACAACTCTGCTAATTAAAGTCATTTATCTGAGTTGAATGTCAGGACATAAACATAACTATTAACATTGTAACTATGGCAGGGACACTCTAAAATGGCTGCCATATTTATTTTTACAATGAAGAGCACACAGTCTGTCCTTTGTTACACAAGTGCAGATTTAAATTTGTATGCTCAGCAAGCTGACTCTTTACCCATGATCAAGACTAGTGGCGAAAGAAGTCGGGGGCAGCAGTTACTTGTTGCAGTAAACCGTTTACCATAATATCAAAGATCACAAGTCTGTTTTTAAGGATTTAATGGTTTGAGAAAGGTGGTGATGTGTATGGGCAGTCCATGCCTGAGCTCGTGCTACTGCCAGGAGTGAGACTGATGAGGAGAAATACAACGCTCACTACTGGATAGTTATAGTTTGGTCTTTGTGTTGCTAATAACTTTAGCACTGTTGGCTGAATCTCCACGAAACCTTCCAAAAAAAAGTGCTGTTTTTTTTGGTCTAGTTTTGACTAGTGTATGCATGGAAAGTTTGGGGATGATCCTTCAAGCGGAGGCAAAGGAAAAAGGGGGAGGGGTCCCAAAATGCAAATCCCCATGCATTTTCCATAGACTTCTTTCGGGAAAGTTATGGCAAAAAATGCTGAGCAGAATTACACCGAATTTGGCAAGAAGCTATATCTTAGTAGGCAGATAGTTCTTTTTGTGACTTGGTGTAAATCCATGTAGTAGTTTTTGAGAAATGAAAGTTAAGAAATAATTGTACATCTGGACTGTTGCGTTCGAAGGACTCTGGCGCTCTCATTGACCCAGGAAGCTTTTCTTCCCTTGTGCCATCCCACAAATCAGATTACCTCAAGAGAGCTCTCTGATTGGCTGGCAGCCTTTAAGGAACTCAGTTACTTAATCCCCTGTTCTGAACTTGTAAAATATAAGGGAGTTGACTAGAGATACCCCACACCCCTAGGCCCCATGAGGGGAACACATAGGGATCCCTCCCCCACGGAACAAATAAACAAAAATCAGCAATTTTTGCTGCAGTCCCATGGGATCGTGGGAGAAAAAAACAAAATGGTGTCCCAGGACCACATTGTTCAAGGGGAGGGGGTGGTCATACACTAACAACGTTAAGTATACTTCACTTTCATTGTGAAGGGATAGTGTGGTAAAGGCAGTCTTCCCTACAGACCCTCCACCTTAGAAGGTACTGGTTTTGATATTTATATTAAAGGTGAGGACTCTGTGGTTAGAAAAATCCTTCAGAAGTTGCTTACCTTTGGTAAAGCTCTTTAAGGTGGATACTCAAACCACAGATTCTTCACTGCCCTCCTGCCTCCCAGTTCTGTTGACTGGGCTCTTTCTTCAATATACAAAAGGTCCCAAGCTAGAGCTCTGCGCACTGGTGCGCTGATTTTTGGCTCCACATCCGAGGGCACAGTCAGTCAAGAAAGAAACCTCCACACGCAGGAGTGGTGGTTATGTGGCTGAGTTCGACATGGATGGAACGAAGTAAATGCAGAGCTTCATGACGCTGTGTACTGGCACGCAGGAGCACTGCTTTGTAAAAGTTTCTAGATCCAGTTTAACACCTGCAGATATCACAAAGGTGAAGTATCTGCGGCTAGGAGATTCTTCCTCCCACCCCCCCAAAAAAGAGCTGACTTCCCAAGGAAATTTACTTAATCATTTCAGCAATCACTATACAGAAGAAAATTAACATTGAAAAAAAAAAAAGGGGGAAAAATTATCATTTTTGCTCATCCCTGTTCGTAATTAATCCAATCTTTACTGGAAGAAAATATCTGCCCTGGAGCAATAAATGTTAGTATCTCCTACTCCCAAATCACTGCATCTCTTTATGCCCATCTCTCCAATTATTTTGTATGGTGATGAGAAGGGGAGTTGGTGTGTTGAATAGTCACAGCCCATTTGAAAGATAAGCAAATACTCTGCTTTCTTCTTCCAAATAATTCAGTGCTGGGTGGGATAGCCGTGCAAAATGAACTACTTACATGTAGCTTGCTTAATAGAAGATCCCTCTCTGCTTTGTTTGGTGTTTGTTAGCATGACTATCAACCTGGTACTAAAATGTGGTGATCTTGCACCTTCTTTTAATCATCATTACTGTCCCAGATATTAGTTCTCTAGCCCCTAAGCCTTGCACATAGGCAGTCTTTAAGAGCTATTTCATGTCTATCGTACAATTAGTCTAGGTTTCTAAGTAACATGAATGTTTTATCCGTAAACCCTACCACACATCACTCCCGCCTTTTACGATGACATGAATAATTTACAGACTTGTATGCATTGTTCTTTCTTAATGGCAGTCAGTGCCTTGTTAATAAGGTACTCTATTACATATATATACTTTTACCTGTGTGTAAATATGTTGTGCAGATGTAAATTAATTGAAAAAGCTCTGAGCAAAAAGAAAAAGACCAGTAGGGTTTATATTCACTCTATGCAGTAGTAACTGTAGTATACTGTATGCTTAACTTGAGCTTGGTAATCATTCACAACTTCTAGTACTAAATCTTGTTTTGACAACTGAGGTGATGGTTGTCAATTAAAATGTGTTTATGAAAGCCAATGAAGTGTACTTATCAGTGCTCCTTTTGAGGGCCTTGAGAGTGCCTGATGTCAAATCCTACTGTATAGGGACAAAACTCCGAAGGAAGGCGGCATGGAGAAGTCGAGGGATCTTGCCTGAGCAAGGTTACCTGCAGGAAGTGCTTGCAGGTTCTTCTATAATAGATTACATATATTGGTGACAAAACTTGAAGGGACCACTACTTAAGGCTTAGCAGCTCACGCATCAGACAACCCACACCCATCTTTATTGACTTTCAGCCTAACATACTGTCTGTAGAGCCAGATACTATGATTGAACTAAATGCTTTGACTAGGGGCACTATCAGGGGGCTAACGTGTCCGTGAGAGCAGTCTTAGGGGGATGCATGAACATGTGAGTATGAATGTGCATGTGTGTCTGAGAGCCTAGGTCATATACTTGTGACACAGGGCATACCTTTCACCATATGTGGCACCGTTACGTATATTACACAAATATAATTCCAGTTTTTAATTTTCAGGAACATAAAGTGCAGAAAAATGTGCTGCAAGAACGTTAATACGGAACATTTTTCTTCACTTTAGATCTCTCCCACATAAAATACAGGGAGTGCAGAATTATTAGGCAAGTTGTATTTTTGAGGATTAATTTTATTATTGAACAACAACCATGTTCTCAATGAACCCAAAAAACTCATTAATATCAAAGCTGAATATTTTTGGAAGTAGTTTTTAGTTTGTTTTTAGTTTTAGCTATGTTAGGGGGATATCTGTGTGTGCAGGTGACTATTACTGTGCATAATTATTAGGCAACTTAACAAAAAAAAAAATATATACCCATTTCAATTATTTATTATTACCAGTGAAACCAATATAACATCTCAACATTCACAAATATACATTTCTGACATTCAAAAACAAAACAAACAAATCAGTGACCAATATAGCCACCTTTCTTTGCAAGGACACTCAAAAGCCTGCCATCCATGGATTCTGTCAGTGTTTTGATCTGTTGACCATCAACATTGCGTGCAGCAGCAACCACAGCCTCCCAGACACTGTTCAGAGAGGTGTACTGTTTTCCCTCCTTGTAAATCTCACATTTGATGATGGACCACAGGTTCTCAATGGGGTTCAGATCAGGTGAACAAGGAGGCCATGTCATTAGATTTCCTTCTTTTATACCCTTTCTTGCCAGCCACGCTGTGGAGTACTTGGACGCGTGTGATGGAGCATTGTCCTGCATGAAAATCATGTTTTTCTTGAAGGATGCAGACTTCTTCCTGTACCACTGCTTGAAGAAGGTGTCTTCCAGGAACTGGCAGTAGGACTGGGAGTTGAGCTTGACTCCATCCTCAACCCGAAAAGGCCCCACAAGCTCATCTTTGATGATACCAGCCCAAACCAGTACTCCACCTCCACCTTGCTGGCGTCTGAGTCGGACTGGAGCTCTCTGCCCTTTACCAATCCAGCCACGGGCCCATCCATCTGGCCCATCAAGACACACTCATTTCATCAGTCCATAAAACCTTAGAAAAATCAGTCTTGAGATATTTCTTGGCCCAGTCTTGACGTTTCAGCTTGTGTGTCTTGTTCAGTGGTGGTCGTCTTTCAGCCTTTCTTACCTTGGCCATGTCTCTGAGTATTGCACACCTTGTGCTTTTGGGCACTCCAGTGATGTTGCAGCTCTGAAATATGGCCAAACTGGTGGCAAGTGGCATTGTGGCAGCTGCACGCTTGACTTTTCTCAGTTCATGGGCATTTATTTTGCGCCTTGGTTTTTCCACACGCTTCTTGCGACCCTGTTGACTATTTTGAATGAAACGCTTGATTGTTCGATGATCACGCTTCAGAAGCTTTGCAATTTTAAGAGTGCTGCATCCCTCTGCAAGATATCTCACTATTTTTGACTTTTCGGAGCCTGTCAAGTCCTTCTTTTGACCCATTTTGCCAAAGGAAAGGAAGTTGCCTAATAATTATGCACACCTGATATAGGGTGTTGATGTCATTAGACCACACCCCTTCTCATTACAGAGATGCACATCACCTAATATGCTTAATTGGTAGTAGGCTTTCGAGCCTATACAGCTTGGAGTAAGACAACATGCATAAAGAGGATGATGTGGTCAAAATACTAATTTGCCTAATAATTCTGCACTCCCTGTAATGGCTGTATTTTTCAGTTGTAAACATGTTTTTTGTCTGCTAGTCACTGTTAGCAAGATGGCCTGCTATGTGTAAAGGCGACACTTTGAATTGGGAGAAAATTAACTTTTTCCATTTCCCAACTACAAATTGCAGACATCTTACTCCAGTGACCTATAAACTGTGCCATATTTATAACAGAAAAATACAGCCATTTGTTAAAATGATAGGAAGTTAAAGTGAAGAAATATACCTCATAAAGTATTAGAACATTGGAATGCTGGGGGCTCCATTGAAAACAATGGAGTGCTGAGGGCTTTTACTGGCCGGTAAAAGCCCGCAGCGCCAACATTCCAATGTTCGCTTTGTTTACAGCAACAGCTGTGAACAAAGCCTCACTGAGCCAGAGGGGATTTTAATCCCCTCGGGCTCCGTGAACATTTTTTTTTTTTTTTAATAGAACATTCTGCTCTGTGTGGCAGAATGTTCTAATAGCCTTAGAACCCGCCGTAGCGGACTCTACCGGCTATTAAAGTCCCTCTCCCTTGTTAAATGCCCTCGCCTCGGGCATTTAACGCAGGAAGCGGGCCTTTTAATAGCCGGTTGAGCCCGCTACGGCAGGTTCTAAGGCTATAATATATAATGGGCTTAATTGTAAGTGGCGAATAACATTAAAACTTAATGTTTCGTGGGAATACTTTCTTCACTTTAAATTTCGCCCATTTAAAAAAAAAAAAAAAAAAGATACTCCAGTTATTCATATTGCACAGTGTCTACTGGCCTTTGTGAGCACGAGCCTGCTGTTTGTAAATGCAGCCCTTTTAGGTGGGAGAATGTTAAAATGAAGATATAATTTAATCATTAAGGGGACTTCTCATTTTAATATTCTCCTGTTTAAAAAGCATTCAGAAGCAATATTTTGTTCTCACATCCCAGTATGGAGTTGGCAAGGACTTTTATTTAAGGGTTAAATACTTCAGTTCTTCACCTGTGCCCCTCATCCTGGGTCATAAATCTGGCTAAGCGCTGCTCATTATCAGACCTTCCTATCTGCAGCCTGATGACGATAATGTAAAATAAGCACAGTTTTCCTTTCGCTTCAAAAGAAAAATGTGACTGCACTCATTTAAAAATGAACTGTCAGCTACTCTGAAGGTGTCTGGAGGTACTGGTAGCTATGGATCAACTGATAGACACCTGATCTGAATGCATACCCCATATGTAGCCATCAGAGGAGCATGCACAGGTAGGGACGTTACCTCAGCTGTGCTCCTCAAGGAAAGATATGAGGCAGGTTGGCCACCTTTCCCTGCTGATAATTAGATTGGCAATGACTTCTCATTAACAAAATGCTATGGTAAAGACAGTGGCATACCTGTAGAGGCATTGACCCATGTTGTATCACTGTGCTGCAGCTGATGTATGTCAAAGATCAGGAAACCTGATGAAATCTATAAACAAGAGTAAGACCTGATCACATCTGGATTACAGATCAACTGGTCAAAATCCTGTAAATTTCCATAAAGCCTGACGTAAATTCGTCAATACCCTTGTCTAATTCCTGGGACTTTCATTGGGAGAGTGGTGCTGTGTTAGCGATAAAGGTATATTGCCACAAACCTGACAGAATAGTTGGCAACGTAAGCATAACATTTATTGTACTGAAGTGTCACCCTTCTGTAAGAGTCTTCTGTTCTCAGTGCAGTGAAGAATCTCTATTAAAATGCTTGGTAGCCCCGTGTGTAAACTCAGACTTCCTGCTGATGAGGAGTTTTGTGTTTAACTATACACCGTGGTGGCTTGGTACCGAATAGTCACCTGATGGTACATTTAGACACCAGCAGCTGAAATAAGTTACATATTACTGGTCTCTGGGTGGTGCATATTAATTGCTATATTGTTAAAACTAAACCATCTGCTAGATAAACTACCTAGTTTACTGAGGGGATAGCATTGTAGAACTGGGATAGATTCTGAGCCCACGCTGCCCATAGCATTGGGAAAAGAGGAAGAGATCAGCACAAAAGCCCAAGTGAGATAGCGGTGCAAGACTGAGTCGTGGGCATGGAAAAGACTAGGACACAGGCAAGCAACATGGAGCAGAGGAGGAGAAGCACACAAGGAAAAACTGGATAATCCATGCACCTGTAGAGTTCTTGAGCCAAAAAGAGCAGTGCGTGGGGTGGAGAAAAGAGTACATTTTGGGGGAAACTTTTTACTTAAGAGCTAGGGCGCGCATGCACAGCCTCACACGCAGCAGTTTGTTCTGTTGTATTTGGTTTTATTTTCTTAGTGGAAAATGCATTCTTGTGTATTTTGAAGGAATGCAATTCCACGTAATCGCACTTAATTTTGGGGTAATTCGGCATGATTCCGCTACGGAATTACGAGAGTTACGCCCACACTTTGGCAGCCAAGACAGCTTGTGCTGTTTACTAGGGTTACCTAAATATGGGTGCACAAGTATCCTTTTTTTTTATTTTTTCATTCCAGCCATGTGCGTGTGTGCAAAGACTTGTACGTGTGCCTGTGATCAGAGGAAAAATTGTCAAAGCAGTGGTGCCACCGTTCAGAGCGAAGACTTATTGGCTTTCCCAATGCTTGTTTATTTTTGGGAACTTCATCTCTAGTCTGAAGCTGTTCTAGCTGCGAGCCATTGGAGATGGTCAACTTGTCCGTAATCTACCCAGGAGGGTTGATTGTAATGTCTTTTATATAAGATGCAGCTGGTTTTGAAGATAGTATGGGTCAGCAAGGAAGCCAGTGGAGTTCCACCAGGGTCATAGTTATGGGCATCACACATTTCTTTAACTTTTTTTAAAAATTATTTATAAGAACACTTTATTAAATTTTTAATACAAAAAGAGTAGACCCATTGCAGGTCCTCAATGGGAACCTTTAGGAATTGTCAAAAAATCTCCCTGCGCACCATTACCCCACCTCAATAATTCGTCCCCTTCCATCCCATACCATTTTACCCTTATCCTGGGATGTTTTTTTTGGGGCACCCACAAGCCACATATATGGGTTCTTCCAGTGTTGCACAGCGATCCATGCCAGCTCTCCAATTGCTCAATGGAGTCATTTAAAAAAAAAAAAAAAATTGGGGAGGAGGAGAGATGGATTTGGCAGCAGTCTGATTTTCAGTATTCGGAAATGTATCTTTTCCCTGATTGCATTTCCATATTTACCATAGTTTGTTTGCCTTTGGGGCTTCCCAGATCCCAAGTAGGGTAGCTTTAGGTGAGGCCTCGATCCTGTAGCCCAGTACATCTGAAAGTGCTTGGGAAATAATAAGCCAGTATTGTTGAATGATGGGGGGCATCCCCACACCAGGTGATAGAAGTCTACACTGTTATCCCTGCAGCTAGTGCACCTGGGCTTTACATGTTTGAGCCTGCCATAACTGGGCGTTTAGTATGTACAGTTTAGATAATGCACCAGAATAAGGCGTAGCTGGTCAGATATCGCTAAGTTGTGTGGTGCCATGCATGCTTCCCTGCATTCCTCCTATAAGGGACCCAGCCAACCCTCCATTGCATTTTCATGCTCTATAAATTTGTGCTATATCCTCTTTATGTATTGGGCTTGTAAAGGAGGTAGTCTGGCAGCGAGGCTAGTGCCTCCTGGTAACTCAATAGGGCATGCTTAGATGGAGGTAACAAAATTGGGATCTTTGTAGGGTGAATTCTGCTGGGAGAAAGTAAATATTTCATGTGATCGCCCTCCCACATATCCCCCAACTTGGACACTTTTATTCTGTCCCATCCCTTAAAGTCCTCCAGTTGGGACAACCAGTGCAGCCCACCTGCCTGTCCAGAGAGATGTCTTTAAGGTCACCAGATCATCCCGACCAGCGAAGTGCTGCCCTCCAGACATGAAGTACAACTTTGGTCGGTTCTGGGAGAGTCTGTGGTATCAGTGTCCCATATAGCATACCTATAAGGTTGCCCAAGCCAACCAGTTCCACTTCCATTCTGAAGGCAGGGTCCACACCCTTTCCCCTTCCCACCCAGTCGTTCATTTCTGGGGTATTAGCCTCCCATTAATAGACAAATATCCACTATTGCTGGCACCCAATCTGATGTTGAGCATACACATTTGTCAACTGCGTGGTGCTTTCTGGCCAGTTGAATTTACGGGCTCTAGCAGTGATAGTTTAGAGCAAATGTTTTGGGATGCAGAAAGGGAAATCATGGAGGGTATCAGTAAGCACGATAGGACCATCATTTTATACCAAGTCATTCTTCCCAACAGATGAAGTTCAAGTTGGTCCACCTATTCAAGTCCTCCAGCACCGCATGGGTGAGAGGCCCAAGATTAAGGGTCCAGGCCAGGCTCCTAAATCATATCAATCCCCAGTTATCAAAAACTAAGGCATCGGATAGGAAGACCCAAGTGCTAGGTTTCATCTCCTGTCCGCTCGTAGCGGGACCCGGAGCAACTTGCTGCTCCATAGGTGTCTAAAATAGAAAGGATGTGGGGTGTAGTTTCAACTAGGTGGGTCATAAACAAAAGGACAACATCCATGTATAATGCTATCCTGTCCTCCAACGCTATTCCCCAGTCAAACCCCCAAACCTGGGCATCGCATCATATTCAAGTAGCTAGTGGCTCCATCTCCAGGGCAAAAAGAAGAGGTCGAAGAGGGCAGCCCTATCTCGTACCCCCCAATAAGGAATCTAGGCAATATCGCTCCAGTTACTCGAACCTATGCCTGTGGTTTGGCATACGAGATTCAGATGAAGGAGAAGAATTTTGGGGCAAAGCCCAGTTTGCCCAGGACCTCTTGCAGAAAGACCCAGTCCAGAAAGTCAAAGTCCTTTTCAAAATCAAGAAGCATAAGTTCTATAGTGCATTATAATGTATGAAATTGGGCCAGAGCCACGTGAACTTTCCAGATACAGTGCCTGGTGGTACAACAAGAAATGAATCTGCACTGGTCCAGGTAGATCAGAACCCGGATGAGCTGCTTCGCCAAAGCCTTCCCAAACAATTTTACTTGAGCATTTATAAGGGAAATATTCTGGTAAAGGCACACCTGGTGGGCAGTTTACCTTTTTTTTTTTTGCAGATCACAATGTCCAGACCAATTTCAGAAGGGAAGTGGCTTCTATCGCTTCCTTCAAGGTACATGTTTAGAGTGATAGAGATAAGAGTGGTATTGTGTGATAGTGTTCCATGGGAAACCATCTGAACTTGAGGTTTTTCCAGAAATGAGCTCAGACAGGGTGAAGGGATGTCCGTGACCACCGGTGTGTGCAGCATAGAGGGTCTCATTATACGCCAGAAAGGCAAGAGTATCTTTTAACTGGTGTGAGCTCTTTGTGTGGGGGTCATGATGGAAGGTACCACTGTAGACTCAAGTTCTTATGTGGTGAGCCAGTGGGGGAGTTTACTAGACGTATCACCCAATTTGTACACTCTTCTATTTGAGGCTTCCCCACTCCAGCAGGCCACATCCAGTCTCAGTTGGTGCAAGGTAAGTCTCCATAGCTAGCTGACTCCCAATAAGTTCCACCAAGTTGCCTTGGAGTCTATTCTTGATGGTTAGAATAGTAGTTTTCGATGACATGTGTAGCTGTAGATACACATGCTGGTCATAAGCTTGCCATCTGTTGTTGGGTTTGGAGTAGTTCACCTTGTTTTTGTTTGAAGAAGGTTTTCAAGTCAAGGGATTGAGTGACTCTTCCTCTCAGTAATACTGGGCATGGGCATCGAGTCCTTTGTTAGTGCTTTTCTCCGCCGTCTGGTTCGGTTGTGTGTTCCGCTCACTTGGAGCGCTCGGCTCCAAACAGTCTAAAACTGGATTCTCTTCATCTTTCTATCATCGTCAATATTGTTTCCGAATGTGAATTCCTTAATATTCAACTCTTTGCTCTTTTTTCTACTCTCAAATTGAATTTGTTTTCAAGCCTTTCGGGGACAGAAAGGCCCGTTCGTGCCCTCCATGGGCCTACCTCTTCCACGTGGCATCGAACAATGCAGCCCTGATGGAATGCACTCCATTCCGATTTTACCTTATATGCCATTTGAAGTTTCCACTCACCGACCAATACCAGGTGTGTAATTTGTGTTTTTCACCCGATCTCAGTGATCAGACCTGCGAAGCCTGCCGTTCACTTCAGTCAAAGAAGACACTTGCAGTCCAAAGGGCTCGTCAAATGGAAATGGCATCTTGACAGACAGCAGATACATCGGCCATCTGTGGAGATGAGCACTTACGAGAAGATGTGGCACAAAAATCAAGATTCGGACTCTGATGTGCAGGTGCAACTAGCATAAATGTAATAGAAAAAAAGCCCACTTTCCCATCAGATAAAACAAGAGGTCACCGGTCCTCCACTGCCTTCCAGCTGTGGTCGGAGCTGAGAAACTTATTCGGATGCCCCGCATACCAGCTCGGCACTGAAAAAAGCCAGAGAGAAGTCTTTGGCATTGACCTCCAGTACCTCCATTTCAGCACCGACAAAACAAAAAGAATATGGTGCTTGGGTATTGACCGCTTTGGCACTGAACAAGAAACAGGCAGCTAAGATTTTGGCACCAAAAATTTTCCATCTGAAAAAACCTTCGGAACCGAAAAAACATCAAAAGACTTTCAGTGACTCTGGACAGTCTAGATCATCCCCTACATCACAGCTGGAACCAATTTTGAAAGTTATGGATGTTGGGCAACGCCGATTTTCACATTCAGCTAGGAACAGGGAGAATTATAACATCACCTCCGCCACCTCTAACGAGGAAATTAACTTTTGAAGAAAGTCTTGATTCTTCTGCACCTCCAAAGACTACCAAAGAAAAGACTTATTCTCATACTCGTACATCTCTACCTTTACCTACTTCTCCACAACGTACTCCAACATCTCTCGCTCATTTAGGGTTCACACCACCTAGTTCACCACTTAGTGGGTCACAGGATATAGGGGATGCATTAGAAGAACAAGACCCATGAGATGAGTACGATCCGTTTCCTATTACACCAAATGTTCCAGATCTTTACCCAGCCAGACCCTCACCACTGGAGGATCCCATATCATGCCAACAGGTTATAGCAAGAGCAGCGGCATGTCACAATGTTGATATGTACAGTGATCCAATAGAGGAAGATTTTTTGACACCCTTGGTGCAACACATAAGGAAAGCCAATTCCTTCCAGTGCTCCCAGGAATGATCAGACATGAAGAAGAAATATTTAAAGAGCCTGTTAGAGCAAGGATTATCTCTCATAGAGTTGATAAAGTACAAAGCTGCACCCACTGATCTGCTATACAAGAGCACAAATTCCTCCTGACTCTATTGCGACATCTACTGCATGAAAAGGAGCCAGTAGCCTGTCAATAGGAGACACACCTCCACCTGACAAGGAAAGTAAAAAAAATTAAATGCTGCCAGGAAGAGTGGCAGCTCAAGCTGCCAATCATTGGCGAATTGCTAATGCTCAGGATTTACTTTCAAGATATGACAGAGCTCACTGGGATGCTATGGAAAAACTTTTACAATACCTACCAGAAGAACATCGTTAAAGAGGGTTAGAGTTTAATGAGGGACAAACAATATCCAATAACTCCATTAGATGTGCAATTGGTGCTGCTGAGGCTCATTAATACAAGTGCCATCATAAGATGTCAGGCATGACTTCGATGTTCAGGTTTTAAACAAGAGGTACAGCAGGCAGTTTTAGATATGCCTTTTGATAAGGAGCACTTACTTGGTCCACAAGTGGATACCACACGTAAAGTTAAATAAGGACAAGCAAACTGCCAGAGCTATGGGAGCTTTACAAGTCAGCACACATAAAAGCAATTTTCATCGTGCATGGTTTAGCAGAGGATTTATATCATCATTTCAAAAACAAGCCACAAATCAAACTAAAACTACCTTTCAATACACCAGAGGTTACTTTAGAGGATCATGCAGAGGAAACAACAAAGGAAGAGGAAAACCACCTACATCTAGAGGTTCCTCATCAGTCCCCAAGCAGTGACTTACCAGACACAATACCAAAACACACCACTTCTGTAGGGGGAAGTTACAACTCTTTTACCCCCAATGGAATAAAATTACCACAGATCAATGGGTACTTCAAATTATCCAAAATGATTATCTGGAGCTCATTTCCACTCCACAAATATACCCCCTTGTACACATAGACTCTCACAAGATCTAACTCTTCTCAAAGAAGTACATTCCCTTCTAAAAGGAGCTATAGAACCAGTACCATTGCAATACCAAGGAACAGGAGTTTACGCCCTGTATTTTCTAATCCCCAAAAAAGATGTATCTCAGATCAGTATTAGATTTCAGCCCCTTAGACCACTATGCCCTATCAGAACATTTTCATATGGTCACTCTTCAGGATGCTATTCCTCTATTACAACTAGGAGACTTTGACAGCCTTAGATCTAGTGAATGCTTATTTTCACATTCCCATTCATCCTGCACACCGCAAATACCTAAGACTTGTAGCAGCAGCAAAACATTATCAATTCAAAGTATTACCATTCAGAGTCACAACTGTACCCTGAATATGCACAAAATGCCTCGCAGTGGTTGCAGCACATCTCAGAAGAAAACAAATTCATGTTTTCCCTTATTTGGACGATTGGCTCATCAAGCCAATTAATTCCCACAGTGTCAAAAAGGTACTCCAACTACAATTCGCCTCCTACATTCTCTAGGATTCACCATAAACTACGCCAAATCTAATCTCCAACCTCTGCAAACACAACCATATATAGGAGCTATCCTCAATACACAATTGAGAATAGCCTTTCCCAACCAAAACCGTGTCCAAGCTTTTCAAACATTAATTGCAACATTGAAACAGAACCAAACATATACAGTGAGAAGTGTTATGAAACTGTAGGGAATGATGGCATCTTGTATTACCATAGTGCCTCTTGCCAGACTTCATATGCGTCCTCTTCAACAGTCTCTCTCGTCGGTGGTCTCCGGCACCAGGTCAAATGAACGATCTAGTGTTGCACCGCCAAACTTATCTCTCTCTACATTGGTGGAATACCACACACCTTATGAAAGGGCGGACCATTGTAGACCCTGTGCCTCAGATTACTCTTGCAACAGATGCCTCAAACAATGGTTGGAGAGCTCATCGCCTCAACCTAACAGTTCAGGCAATATGGGATGACAGTCATCGGTCTCTTCATATCTAAATGCAAGCGATATTCTTGGCAATTCCTTCTACAATTGTAACACAAAACAGTATTGATATGTACAGACAATTTGACTGCCATATACTATCTCCAAAAACAGGGGGGATGGACACAATCTCAACAACTGCCCCAACTAGCACAATCAGTATGGAAATGGGAGATTCACCACCATATTCACATAGTGACACAATAGCTCCCGGGCACAGACAGCCATTTAGCAGACCTGTTAAGCAGGATGCATCAACAAACGTACAAGTGGGAACTCCACCCACAAGCCCTTCAACAACACTTCACAAAATGGGGAACACCTCAAATAGATCTGTTTGCAACAAAGCAAAACAAAAAATTCCAAAACTTCACCTTCAAATACCCCACACCCTCAGACCAAGGGCAATGCTCCATGGGTGAGTTTGTCAGGGATATGTGCTTACGCTCCCCCCCCCCCCCCCCCAGCCCACTCTTACCATTCCTAGTACGAAAGATAAAACGATCTTCCCTCCGCATGATCTTAGTGGCCCCACCGGGCATGCCAACCATGGTATTCAACACTTTTGGAACTCAGTTGTTCCTCATCAAAAACTTCCCAACAGACCAGATCTAACACAAAAAGAGGGACAGATAAGAAATCCAAATCACTCAACCTAGCGATATGGCTCCTTAAGTCATAAAATTTGGATATTTACATTTACCACATTAATGTACGGATATCCTTAAACAAGCATGCAAACCTACCACTAGACAGTGCTGTACAGCAAAATGGAAACATTTAGTTATTCTCAAACAAAAAACATAGACACTCTTCAACCAACAGTACAGGACATTGCCTTTAGTAAATGTAATAAGTATTGTACAGATTTAGCCTACACATCTGTTTGTTTACATTTAGCTGCTATAGCTGCATATATGCAAGATAGACGCATTTCCTTGTTTAGAATTCCAGATATCAAAGTATTTATGGAAGGACTAAAAAGAATAATTCCACCAAGGATTCCTCCACAAAACTCATGGGTTTACCATTTGAGCCACTTCACTCCTGCCCCTACAATTCTTTTAATGGAAAGTAGCAGTAGCTTTTTTAATTGCTATGTCCTCTCTTAGGCGTGTCAGTGAGCTTCAGGCATTAACTTTGGAAGAACCTTTCGTTCATAAAGAAAAGATTGTATTAAGAACAAATCCAAAATTTCTTCCGAAAGTCATTTTGCAATTTCATATTAATCAAACAATAGAATTGCCAGTGTTCTTCCCAAACCCAGAATCCGTGTCAGAAAGAGCTCTACAAACACTAGATGTCAAAAGAGCTCTTATGTATTATATAGCAAGGACAAAAGCTTTTATGAAAACAAAATATCTTCTTGTGGCTTTCTCGTTACCATACAAAGGAGAACCTATATCTAAAACTATAGCAATATGGATAGTCAAATGCATTCAGACTTGCTTTACTAAAGCTAAGTGACAATTACCTGTACCACCTAGTGCACATTCCACTAGGAAAAAAGGTGCATCTATGGCCTTTTTAGGTAACATACCTTTAGGAGACATTTGTAATGCAGCAACATGGTCTACAGCACACGTTTACTAAACATTATTGTGTAGACGTCTTTGCCAGACAACAGGCACATGTAGGACAGCCTGAATTAAAACACTTTTTCAAACAATTGCAACACCTAAACACTAACCACCGCTTTATGGAGGGCCTGCTTTACAGTCTGTGCACAGCATGTGTATCTACAGCTACACATGCCTTCGAATGGAATACTGGATGCATAATTGCTAGACCTCCACACATGGGTGCCCTGCTATCCAAGAGACCGCTTTTTAGATGGTGCCAGGGATGCCCCACCTAAGCACAGGAAAAAGATGGAGAATGCCACAAGCCCTGTGCACATCAGCACCCCACTGACACTGGCGGGGACGTTTACCCTTTCCCGCCACAAGACGATTTCTGGGACACATGATACTGACGCATCAGCTGATACAGACCCTCATCTGTATCCTGCAAAACCCTCTCTCCTTGATGATACCACAGTTTATCATGACTTAATAGGCAGAGCAGCCACCTACCACGAGGCGCAATTGCATACAGTGCCTCTTGGAGAGGTTTTAAATTTTTTTTTTTATTCAAGACTCTACTCAATACTTGCCTATGCTCCACCAACATTTTCAGTGACTCAGATCGAAAGTCATAACCTCATGAGTGGATAAAAAATACAAGGGGTCACCTAAAGACCCCATTTACATCAAAGATCCACTTCCTATAGACTCCGCAACAGCTCGCAAAAGAGCCAACTTACAAATGTCAGGTGAGGCACCTTCACTAGATAAAGAAAGTAAGAAGATCAACAACGCTGGGAAGAGTGGCTGCTCAATCACAAGCGGATTGCCAATTCAGTCTGCCTTCATTTCAGATACAACACGGCTCACTGGGACAAGATGGAGAAGATACTTCAATATCTCCCAGAGGAACATGAGAAAAGGACAGAGCAGATTCCCTCGGAGGGCAAATTAATATTCAGTACTACCATCCACTGCTCCCTAAACGCTGCTGATACTGCAGCTAGAGGAATAAATTCTAGCTTTCTGTTAATATCGTGTTCTTGACTCCGTGTTTCAGGGTCTAAACCAGAGGTTCAGCAGAACATCTTGGCCCTCCCATTCGATGAAGAACATCTTTTAGGATCTCAAGTTGGCACCCTCCTCAAAGATCAAGAAAGATGAGATAGCTAAGGGAGCATTTGAGGCACCTTGTCACCGCGGCTCCTTTCACCACTTCTTGTACCTTGGAGGCTCCAAGACCACCTCCCCTGAAACCTTCACTTCACACTAACGGCCTCAGACTCAAACCACCTTGCCTAGGGGATACTACTGAGACTCATACAAGGGTAATAACTCCAAAAGTAGAGGCAAAGGCAGATTTACAAGGCCATCTGCCACAGCCATATAACCCTAACTTTCCCATTCCTTTCACACAACACCTCTCTGGGTCGACTTCAAGGGTTCTTTCCCGTCTGGCAGAATATCACCTCTGTCTAGTGGATGTTGGATATTATCAAACATTGTTGTTGTCTGGCGCACATGTTTACACCTCAGCATTTCATGTTAAAAAACGCACTTTCCCCACAACATCAACACTTGCTCAGGGAAGAAGTACAAGCACTCCTTGAAAAGGAGCTGTAGAACCTGTTCCACTTCACCAACAGGGCACAGGAGTCTATTTGCTATTTTTTATTATTCCAAAAAAGAACTGTTGCCTGAGGCCAGTGTCGGACCTCAGACCCCTAAATGAATACATTCTCCCAGAGCTCTTTCATATGGTAAGTCTTCAAGATGTCATCCAGTTATTACAACAAGGCGACTTCATGGCCGCACTCAACTTCAAGGTCACCATCTTTCACATTCCTATTCACCTAGTACATTGCTGGTTTCTGAAGTTTGTACTAAATGGTCAGCATTTCCAGTTCAGAGTGCTCCCCTTTGTCACCACAGCGCCCAGGGTGCTCATCAAATATCTTGCGGAAGTAGCTGCTCACCTGCGTAGGCAAAGCATACATGCCTTTCCATGTCTAGACGCTGGCTCGTCTAAAGCACATCCAGGACAATCAAGTCACCATAAACTTACTTCACCATCTAGGCTATACAACCACTGCCCTAAAATCCCACCTCCAACGCCCTTCAGGTCCAACCTTACCTAGGAGCAATTCTCAACTCTAAACTTGGAATAGCTTTACTCCATTACTGCCAGGATACAATCCTTCCAGGCACTCGCTCCCCACTTTCAGCGAGGTTAACACAGTTAACAGTGAGGAAAGTAATGTGTCTCCACGCATAACCATATACCTTATGCGTCCGTTGCAAAAGTGCTTCGCACACCAATGGACCTAGCATAGGATCGATGGGAAGTTCTAGTGTTGATTGGTTGTCAAGCTTGTCACTCTCTGCAGTGGTGGAGTACAAACAACCTATTAAAAAGATGGCCTTTCTTAGACCCATTTCTGCAGAGAACCATAACAATGGATGCCTCGCTGCTGGGATGAGGAGCGCATTCCCATCAATTAACTATCCAGGTCCACTGGACACCCAGTCAGAGACATCTCCACATCAATCATTTAGAATTATTAGCTGTTCACCTAGTGCTGAAAACATTCCTTTCACACCTGATTGGCAAAGTAGTCCTCATCAGAACGGACAACATGACAGCCATGTATGATCTCCAAAAGCAAGGGGGCACCATGTTCCCTCAGTTTTCTCAGTTTGTCCAGACCATTTGGAGGTGGGTCCTCCAATACAACATTCACCTGTTAGAGTACCACCTACCTGAGTGTACAACAGATTTGCAGATCCCCCTCAGCCGGATGCTCCAACAAGTTCACGGGTGGTAGCTCCATCCACAAGTCCTCCTCCAATAATTCTAGCATTGGGAACAACCGCAAATAGACCCCTTTGCCACAGCAGAAAATGCTGAATGCCCTTACTTCGCTTCCAGGTTCTCCCCTACAGTCCAGGGGCAATGTACTATGGATGAGATGGTCTGATATTTTTGCTTATGCTTTTCCACCTCTCCCACAGCTTCTGTTTGTGGTTTGCAAACTTTGGCAGACCTATTCCACCTCCATCCTGGTGTCTCCCACATGGAAACAGCAACCATGGTTTTTCACACTCCTAGAAGTGTCAGTAGGTCCCCACAAGGTACTGCCGATCAAGCAGGGCCTTCTCATGCAGAACCATGGCGAAATTTGACTCCCAGACCCCAGGTCCCTCAAACTTGCGATCTGGCTCCTGAAGTCCTACAATTTGGTTACCTCAGTCTCCCACAACAGTGTATGGACATTCTTAAAGAAGCACTCAGGCCTTCTTCTCAGGCCTCTTATGCTGCTAAATCGAAAATATTTGTCATTGAAAACACATTGATTCCTTAGCAGCCAAAGTACAAGACATTGTCTGCTACTTATTTCATTTGCATACCTGGGGTTGGCTTTACTTCTGTAAGTCTACACCTAGCTGCAGTAGCTGCATTCTTAGAAAATAGGCAATGGACTTCCTTATTCAGAATTCCAATCGTCAAAGCCTTCCTGGAAGGTCTTTAGAGTAAATCTACCTAGAATGCCACCAGCTCTCACATGGAAGCTCAGTATCGTATTGAAAAGGTTAATTGGCCCTCTACTCCTGCCCCCTCCAGTTTTTATCAAGAGGTTAACATTCCTGGTTGCTATTGGTTCACTCAGACGTGTCATTGAGGTTTAGGTGTTAACTGTAAAATAACCCTTCTTCCAAATACACAGGGACAGGGTTGTACTTCACACCAACTGCAAATTTCTCCCAAAGGTAGTCTCTCAATTCCACATTAATCTATTGAACTGCCTGTCTTTTTCTCCAACCTGATTCAGTTGCAGAGAGGGCTCTGCATACATTAGACATAAAATTAGCTCTCATGAACTACATCAACAGAACTAAATAATTTATAAAGACACAACAATTTGTTGCTTTCTCAAAACCTCATAAAGGAAAAGCCATTTCTAAATCAGGCAGTGCACGATGGGCTGTTAAATGCATCCCAACATACTAAGCTAAAACTAAAATAACTTTACCTGTCCCACCTAGCGCTCATTCCACTCATAAAAGAAGGCAGCTTCAGTAACCTTCCTAGGGAACGTTCCCATACCTGACATATGTTAATCAGCTACATGGTCTACACCCTACACAATTGCAAAACATTACTTTGCAGTTGTACTGGCCTGTCATCTAGCCAATGTGGGCCATGCAGTTCTACGTACACTGTTTCAAACCACTAACTCCCACAGGTTAGCCACTGTTTATGGTGGAGGACTGCTTTACAGTCTAGGCTAAGCTTTTTTTTTTATCTACAGCCACACGTGCCTTAAACGGGTATTATTACTTACCCAGTAAGCATCTGTTTGTGACATGTAGTGCTGTAGATTCGCATGCGCCTACCCTATTACCCTGACACCTGTTTTTAGGTCCTAGTCAACCAGACAGCCCAGCTGTCTGGTTTGCTAAAGACATCTTGGGGACATTCAGAAAGTTGACGTAGAAATGCATTCTGCCCATTGCTTGCCATTGGCTTTGTGGTTTGTAACTAACATTTTCTTGCTTTCCATTTTCTACCTTTATTTGTTTTAGGCAGGCTAGCTTGAGTTTGGTCCTTCCCTTGCCAAAACCTTATGCACAGAATCCTTCTGCGTGCTCTCTTTCTGTAAACAGGACTGTAAATCCTATCACATTTGCTCTGCATTCAAAGACCAAGGTTCAGTGCAAGCTGGTGTCTTCCAAGGTTGCTTGTTTGCTTTTCTTTCTCTGATTTCAAAGTGAGAGGATTTAGGTCCCCCCACCACACATTTAAATGAACTGTGTAAGTATTTAAGAATACATTAGAATTATGAGCGCACAAATGATGCACATTTTTTTTTATTTCTGCAGTGTTGGAAACAAATACTTTAATATGATCAAATAAATCATTAAACTAGGTGATGCAGTTTCCGCAAATTTTCATTTGCACTGTATAGTTTTATTAGTAAAACTGTCTGAAAATGTCATGGTCATTTCAATTGTAAATGTGTTGTCTGTAATAAGTGTGCTAACACATCATGAATATTCCACTCTACACTACTCCGTGCCACTGCAAACCGCACCGTTCCACTTTATGCTACTCCACTTTACGCCACTTCACGCTACATCTCTACTCTGTCCCACTCATGCTCTATGCCAGTGCACTCTACTCAGTGCCACTGATGCGCAGACATGAACCGAAGTGCCATCCACGTCCTCAAAGCCAACTTGCCATAGTGGAATTCAAACTGAGGTCGAAGGCCTGGTCCAGATTGTAGTTGAGGGTGCAGATGCCCTCTTGCTCCCAAGGATGACCCTTTCGACAGATTCATAGTCAATCAAGGTCAGCGGGTAATTCAAGGAAGTGCACCAAAAAAATAAAAACATGGCAAACCCTCATCCTACCATACCCACCACTCTTGAGCCGCATGACTCCCCTGGGTGCTTCTAGACCGCAGTCTCATTAGGAACAGTTTCAGATTCTGCTTCTTATGCTTCTCTTCTGGGCTGTCTGCAATGCCACTGGAACACTGGAAGTTGAAACATGCCATGGATATAATCGTTGGTAACCCACTGGATCTCTAAGGATCATAGGTTGCTTCCAGTCCCTTACGCTGTGCCATTAGGCCTCAACTAATGTCTGGTTCTCTCCTTTAGCTTTGCGCCGCAGGCACCAACCCTGGTGCAGCGTCTGAAGCCACCTTCAACATCACCGGCCTCATCTCTGCACCAACATCGCTAACATGGACAGTGAAGCCAATAGTTTTTAGACTCTCATCCACAGCCACAATGGCTCACACAGTACACCAGCATCCTGCTTCTTACCCTGAAACATTCCCTCCTTAGAATGATCCAGTTAATGAGAGCCAACCATATAACCATGAAAATTGTTTCCTAGACTTGCAATAATCTGTTATTGTTTCCAGACATTGGCCTTTCCTGTCCTTATCCTGCAACAGCAACTGAGGAATCTACCTCTTTCAACACTTTAATCAGGAGGGCAGCAGAAGTCTTGGACCTTATGCTGCCAGTGATGAAGGGGAAAGTCATTCCAACTGAAGTCTTGTGTCCAGAACAGGCAAAGGAGTGCTCCTCCCCTTTATTGAGACTTGTTGATATACTAATAGACACCCTGGTGAAACAAGTCAGTATGTAGATAGGAAGACAGCATTGGCCTTTATCAGGGAGACACACATTTCCTCCAACATAACCCACCACAGAACGTCTGTTGGTACTGGCGTCTACTGGTTGACTCTACCACATTGCATTTCCAAGCACCCAGCCAGAGTTGACACGCATGGAAACGTTTACCAAGTGCATGTTTTTCATCTGCCAGCCACGCCCTCAGGTCAGTCAAACGAGCGGTCTCCAAGGCAGGCAGTCGTATGTGTTGTGGGACAAGGTGGTGGACATTTTGCCAGCTGTCCTGGATGACATTCTGCTCAGGGCTAGTTCCCTTAACGATCTCCAGTATTCTTTAAAGGACATGCCCTTTGATGGTTCTAGGCTTTTTGGAGCAAAGGCATACGATATCCTCGAACGATTTAAGGAGAGGAGGCCAGTGTGCGCTTTCGGCCTAGCTCCCCCTGTCTGGCAGATCCCCCCTCCCCCCAACAAATTCACCACATTAGAGGCCTTGAGAGGGGATAACAGGCAGTGCCAGAACATACCTCAGCAACAGCAGACCTCGCAGGCTTTTCGAGGTGAGGCATGGGAGAAAGCCGAAAGCTTCCAGATTCCCAAGGGAAACCATCTGCCGAAACACTAGCCCACCGTTTCGCAAGTGGTGCAAACTGCTTAAAATATCCCTCAGTAGCACATGATTGCAGGTGGGAGGCCACACAACCTGCTACCTCCCCAGGTGAAGGAACATCACATCCAACTAGTGGGTGCTCCAAATTATGTAACACTGTTACTCCCATCCTTTCTCCCCCTTTTGATATTCCACCCACACCTCAACTCCTCCCAAAGGACCACCTGTTCATAAGCAGAGGTGAATTTCAAGCTCTGTTGACCAAAGGAGCCATATAGTGTCTGCATCAGATCAGGACTCCTTTTACTTTAAGTTCCTGGTGCTAAAGGAGGACCGGGGCCTCTGTCCCATTCTCCACCTGTGCCCTCTGGACTCTTTCCTTCAGAAGAACAAGTTCAGAATGCTCATTCTGACCCAAGTTCTGTTCGCCCTGGACCCAGAAGAGACCGTATTATGGCATTGCATTTGCAGGATGCCTATTTTCACATCACTGTCATGCAGTCTGATGCCTTCTGCTATATCAGCTAGGCCAAGAGCACTTTTCCCCTTTGGCCTCATCAGTGCTCTTCGAGTGTTCATGAATGTAGAGGAATGCATTCAGAGTCTAAGTAGCCAAATAAGTTATTTAAATTAAGCATTGATAATAACTGGTTTTATTTTTATAGTATTTAAGTGCGGCAGTCGCCAAAATGTCATGGTGCTAAATATATTAGTCTGTCAAAACTCTTGAGTGCTCAGACAATGGAAGGTGTTATTAGTTTGGGATCTAACACTAACCTAGTGTGGGGACCCTGAGATGACCTAGACAGAGCACGTTGTTGTGAACATTTTGTAGGTGTTCCCATTGTCCTAGGAGTTATGAGCATAAATGTTTTGTAAAAGTAATGCCCTACAAAGCATTATGGGGCACGTTTCCTTAGTAAATTGAATATCGTAGTATAGGCTTTCCTGCTGTGCCGGGAGAGCTGATTTCGATCAGATTTCTGTTTTGTATTTACCAATTTCAAGTGTTTTAAGAGGAGAGCCTCAAGAAATTACTCCGATTGTGTAACTGTGAACAATGTGACCAACGCTCCAATACCGCTGATCGTGTTCCCGCTGTGAGTGCCATGACCGCCATGCAGCATGAAGGGGAGAGGAAAAAAAAAAGTTTGCCCACACTGGAGTATATTGCCAATTGTGCAATAATCCACGTAATAGGCAGTCTGCAAGGTGTGACAAAAACAGCCTCAAGGCGGGACAAACGTAAAGCATTTAAGAACTACATCAAGTGATTTTTGAAAAGCAAGCCCACAAATGAGTGAAAGTGATTGGTGTGACATGGGCGTGGGTAAAAGCTCACAATACAACAGGTCAAAGCACTTTCACGCTCAATTTAAAAATACTTGGCAGCATAGGAAGAATGTTCTTAAAGAAGATCCTAACTTTAAAAAAAGATTAAACTGGAATTTCTGACTCCGGTTGAACCTACACAGATTACCAGTCATACTTATTTGTAGACTCCAGTGAGTGGCGTTGATGTCTCCTGACTTCATGTCCACTGGCCGCAGTGTCTACAAAGTGAGTGCCCTCCAAAGGGCTGTCTCTTATCTTGGTCGGTGCAGCGTATGACTGGACACTAGTCTGAGTCCCTTCTGTTCATTCTTTAAAGCCTTTTCAGTTCATTGTGGTTATCAGATCTTCAGGTCACCTACTTCCATCATCCAGTTTCCAAATCCACAGATGCTACCTGAGGTTATTTGTGAGCACTGCTATCTCATGATCCTGCTATTTGTACTGACAATAGAGCCACATGTTTTCACAAATGTATGGGCACTTTTGTTGGTTTACAGAGGTCAGGATTGCTGTATCTTGTTGCGTGGGGGAAATTGACTGTATGCTCTGGTGCAGGTTAAAGAACATCTTTAGTGCTATATGACTCTCCTCCATTACTTGGTCTTTATGATTAAAGTCCAGAAGCATTATCTTAATCCATTGCAAGGGATGACCTTCATCGCAGCAGTGCTAGCCGTGACCTGCATGAAGGCCCTTCCTCCCTGTCAGAGGATTGTGCATATTTGCCAGATGATTAGTGTTTGTGCTTCAGACACTGATCCCTATTCTGCATGTCCTGCGACACGTCGGATGGCATTGTCCTTAGCGTTTCTCTCATGCTAGATAGAGTATTAGAGCTCTTTTTATAATTTGATAAAGCAGTGGTTGCAGGACGAAGCAAGTGTTTTAGCTATGTACAGATTCTAATCCGTTTGGATCAGCACTGTTGGATGTGACCCTCCAGCCTTCTGGTTGGTGATTCCTTTATCCCGTCACGTGTAGTTACCAAAGTCATGGATGCCTCCTTCACTCGAATGGTGTTCCCCTCTTGTCAACATGACTGCGCAGGACCTTCATCCCACATCAGAGCAGCACCTTCTTATTGTGTTGGTGCCACAGGCAGACCACCTTACCAGGAAAGTCTTCCTCCCTTTACTGTCAGGGGCCACCAGTCCGATTCTGTCCAATAACACCACCTCAGTCCATTCTACAAGCAGACAGTGTTGTGAGGTGATTCAGCTGTGGTGATGGGGCACCAACTGGACTTTCCTACTGCCTGCATTCATTGTAAGGGCCTATGTTGTGAGTCACCTCTTTGGTGGCACATGAGCAGATGCTAGATCCTAAAGTAGTGATCTTCTCCAGATTGTGGTGTCATACTTGGATTTTACTGCCACGGTTCATAATATGAGGTATCTTCAGTTTTATTTCATACACTTACCTCTAAATGTTTGGGGGTGTTTTCAGTTTCAGTTGATCGCAGGCCTACTATAAGCATTGCATTTCCACTTCTAAAAGTGTGGGAGGATCAAGCACAAGGATTTTCTAGGCTATCACACCAATTTCCAAACGTTGTTGCTTCATGTGTGAAGCCACCTGAAGCTTAAGATGTGATATTGGCTGCCATGAAACCTACTACAATATCCATTTATGCAAGTTGCTGGAACAAGTTTGTTCAAAGGTGCAAATTCAAAAGCCAGGATCAGTTTTTCACCTTTCCACTACTCTTCAGTTTTGCAAGTTTGCTTTCTCTGCAAGGTGCAGCAGTGGTTGGTTACTGCTAAATGCTATTTGGCTGCCCTACCCACCTTACTGTCTCCACGACTAACAAGTTTAAGTTGTCACTAGTGACTTGCTTTCTGAAACATTTGCTGTTGTTTACCTTTCCACTCATTTCATTCTTCATTAGTGGGACTTGCAGATTGTGTTGATGTTACTACTGGCTTCTCTATTTGAGACCGATACAGTTGCCCAGCAAAGCTTTTCAGTGTCGTCTTTGTGGCAATTACTTCAGCTCATAGTTTTTGTGAACTTCATGCCCTTTCAAACAGACCACCTTTCCCAGTATTCTACCTTGATAAATAGGTATACAGTTGCCCACCTTTTCTTTAAAATGTAGATCTGCTTTCCATATGGGCCAGTCCATCACTTACACATTTCCTTCTTCCTTTATAACACCAAAGAGTGGAGCTGCTTTGTAGACTGTACAAACCAAGTGTGCGGTGTTCTACTAAACTGACCGCACTCAACCATAGTTGATCAGCAGCTCTGTGTGCTTCCCTGACACAAAGAAAAGCAGGACGGCGACCAGATGTACTCCTTTGCCATGGGTTGTCCTGTGTATTGAGATCTGCTATCCTTTAATCAAGAAATATCTTCCAGATGTCATTTTTGGCCACTATCTCCTGGCTCCCGCGGCTTCCTCCTTTCTAACCAGAGACTTTCTGATAGCTAACATCTGCTGATCTTTGAATACTTTAACTATCATCTCACAACTAAGTGACCAGAATTTCGTCTGCGTTTTAGATGGTCTACTGGTATTCTCCAAGAAGGTCTAATTAATAAAATGTGGGTACTAATTCATATGATGAGAATTTGTAGGAAGATATCTATTAGAAGAGTTCTCTACCCTTGGGTAACAGTATTAATTAATGGATACATTATTTTCTGCAGTTTCTCCAGTTTTCTCACTCTACCCATTTGCATTACTGCAGTGATTAATAAAATCCCAACATGTGCCACCATGTTATTTCCTCTATTGGCTGTCATTGGTTCCCCTCTTCTTGATAGGCTGTGACAAAAGTACCAGTAACTGACACCAGGACACTGGTTGGTACATTATATACTGTGTTGTGACATCCAGCAGGCAGTCACGACTGAAGCAGCATACTGTCACCTGGGAAATGGTCTGGCCAACCAGTCTGACGGTTGAAGTTTATAATGTGAAGTAGCTGTACTAACATTACTCGCTAGAAATTTGGTTACTGAAGGTCATTTTTCAAGGCATGCATGACTGCAGATACACATACTGTACATATTCCTGCCATCTAGTGTTGGGTATGGATGTTTGCAAGTTGATTTCTTCAACAAATTCTTCGCCAGTCATGAGTTAGTGTGACTCCACCTCTTGCTGGCAGTGGACATGGCCGTCAGCTCCATTAGATTTTCGTTCCTCCATCTGGTTCGGACATGTTACAGAGCTCCAGTTCAACACAGTTGCTATGTTCTCTTTGGTCTTCTTCAGTTTTTTGCCCTTCCATAGGTATTATGCTATTGCTGCATCCCTTTCTCGCATTTTCTTGACGTACGCAGCTTCAATTGATTATCTGACTGACTTCAACCCCTGGATGGGGATCTTGCCCTTCGGGGGCCTCCTGTCTTTTACTCTGTCATGGAAGTGGCCTGTAATGGAAGCCTTTCCAGTGCTGTACTTTGCGTCGCGCGGGATGCCCCCAGACTGTTCATCAGGTCTGTAACCTTTGTTGCTTGCCTGAGCATGATGAGGCCTGCCGCTCCTTCTGTTTGAAGAAGACTCTTCAAGACCGTCAGGCTTGTTGGGAGTAAATGTCATGCAAAGGTGGAGACAGTACCTCAGACCTCATCGACACTAAGGACTTTGCGGGAGAGCATTAGAAGAGCCGTCAGAATCTGAGGGTGAGGCCGCCTTGTCAGAAAAATGGTCTGACTTAGACTGGGAGAAAAAAAGACCATGTCCTCAACTGGTCTTGGGGACACTCCCCCTCAACACTGCATATGCTCTACTTGTGCTCTGAGGAAGCCTCCCCCACAATAAGGTCGACCTGCACAGGGATGCCATTGAAATACTGTCAGCTGGACTGTCTCCTACTAATGTTCCATGCTGTACCTCACAATGCTAAAAAGCATGTTCAAGTCGACTACTGACATCTTTACAGAACCAGATAAAAATACAAGGCCTCCCCCTTCAGACCTGCTCTACACCAGGGTTCCGTTCCCTCTCGATTCCTTATTGGGGCATACGGCTTCTAAATAAGCCAATGCAAAGAGTACCAGTGACTCGTCACTGCCGGTCAAGGAAAGCAAGGACATTGCAGTTTGTAAGCGTGTCACAGCTCAATTGGCCAACCACTGGTGCATCACTAACTCATTAACCTCCTTCGAAAATATGATTGAGCCCACAGGGATAAGATGGATGAGCGCCTCCAGCCAGTCACGGCTCGCGGGAGGGAGAAGCGACAGGGTGGCTGGAAGGGGGGCCATTTAAAAAAAAAAAAAAAAAAAAAACCCTACCTGTTTTGCTGCGCCACCTCTGAATTGCTCCTCATCTGCAGGGACAAGCTCAGGCTCCCAGCCTGCCCTGCGTCCATTCCTACTGCTGCTATCCTGCTGCTGGCAAACTCTGAGGTTCTAACCCACCTGGCAACTCGTAACCTCAGACCAGTGACGATTCAACATGTTTGTTTCACTTTCTCAAAACAACACCTACAAGGCTGGGGTATTTTTTTTAACTCCCTCATTCCCAAGAAGAATGATTCCCTTAGGCCATTCAACTGATACATCCTGTCAGAACGTTTCAACATAGTCACTCTTCAGGATGTCATTCCACTGCTACAGCAAGGTGACTTCATGGCTGCACTTAACCTCAAAGGTGGCTACTTCCACACCCCTATTCATCCAGCTTATCGGTGTTACCTTCAGTTTGTGGTAAGTGGCAGCACTATTAGTTCAAGGTACTGCTGTTTGGGGTCACCACCACACCTATGTTTACAAAATACCTTGTAGTAGCAGTCGCGCACCTGCAAAGACAGACATCCTCATTTTTCCATACCAGCAGCAGTGTTGCGCGCACACACAGGCCATCATAAACTCCTTATAATATCTGGGGTTTACCACCAACACTGTAAAGTTCCATCTCCAACACCAACACTTTTTATGGACAGTCCTCCATGCAGAAGTGGACAAGGCCATTCAGAGCTCTGCAAAGGTCCAGTCCTTCCAGGTATGGTTACCTCTTTTTCAGCCAGATGAACAGGTCATAGTCTGGAAGGTCTTTGGCAGCCTTGGCATCGTTACCTCCAGCATCACTATAGCTCACTGTGCCATTATTACACATCCACCTACTGCAAGAATGCTTAACGCATCAATGGTCTTGGGCGAAGTCATTGCGCTGATCTAGTGTTGATCAGCCGCCGTAGTCTGTAGTGGTGAGACACCAACAACCTGTTGCAAAGGTGGCCTTTTCTCAACCTAGCTTCTCAGATTACTATTACAATGGACGCATCTCTTATAGGGTGGGGTGTATATCTACAGAACTTGACGGTTCAAGACTAGTGGAATTCCAGTCACCGGCGTCTCAACATCAAATATATGGAACTGTCCTCTATACATCTAGTGCTCAAGGCCTTCCTTGCTCAAATTGTGGGCATGGTAGTCCTCATCTGGACAGACAATATAAAAGTCATGTTCTACCTTCAGAAACAGGGAGTTGCTTGCTCTTCTCCAGATTTTTCAGCTGGCCCAGGCTATCTAGACGGGGGGGGGCTCACCACCACAGTATTCATCTGCTAGTGGGTTTCTTTCTGTGGGGTAGACAGCTGTTCCGTCCTCCTCAGCTGGATGCAGCAATAAGTCCACAAGTGAGAACTCCACTCGCAAGTCCTCCTCCCATATTTCTGGAGTATCCTTACATAGACCTCTTCTCCACAACAGAAAACACAAAAAGCCCAAACTTGGCCCCCTGATTTTCAGAACCCATGGGCGATGCACTGTGGATGAACTGGTCAGGTATATTTTTCCACACTTTCCACCCCACAAAACCCACTGCGATTTGTAGTTTGGAGGCCTTGGCAATCCCCTCACCCTCATCCTAGTGGCTCCTGCCTGATTGCGACAGGGCTGTTACCACTCTCATTGAGTCATTGAGCTATCTGCATGAGAAGCTCCTGTACAGGCCTTACCTTTTCATGCAGAGCCATAGAGAAATCGTGCACCCAGATCCCAGAAATCTCAACTTTGCGATCTGGCTCCTTAAGCCTTAGAGCTCGGTTACCTCAACCTACCTCCTGAATGCACGAAGATACTGGAGGCACACAGGCCTGATACTTGTGCCTGTTACACTGACAAATGGAAAAGGTTGGGCTGTGACTGCCTTTCATAACACATCAACCCTTTAGCACCTAGCATCCAGAACATTGTCTGCCAATTACTACACGTGCTAGCCTGTGGACATTTTTCACTTCCAGCCGGCTCCACTTGGCTGCTGTGGCTGCTTATTGCCAAAATAGGCAGCACGTTTCCCACTTTAGGATTCCAGTCATCAAAGCTTTCATGGAGGGCCTCAAGAGGATCATACGGCCATGGGTTCTCCATTTGAGCTCCTCTGTTTATGTCCTCTTCAATTCCGCTCTTTGAAGGTGGCGTTTCTTATGGCTAGCACCACACTCAGATGTGTCAGTGAGCTCCAAGGTTTAGAATTGGAAATTCACTTTTTAGGTTGATAGGGTTGTCCTTCACATTAACACTAAATAGGTTTCTAATGTTGTCGCTCCATTCCACCTTGATCAGTCTTTAAAACACCCAATTTTCTTTTCTCAGCCTGACTCAGTTACACAACTGGCCCTTCCTACCTAATGTGGATGGGCAAAGCCTTTTTGAAATACTCGACTCCTAGTTGCTTTTTCCAAACCACATAAAGGGAAAACCTTATCAAAGTCTGGCTTAAGCTAAGATGGTTTAGCCTGTTCCTCCAAGAGACCAGTCTACTAGAAAAAAGGGGCCTCTAATGCTTTTCTAGGAATCATCCCAATAGCGGACACTTGCAAAGCAACTTCTTGGTCTACACCACACAGTTTCACTAAACATTTGTGTTGACATGTTTGCACACCCCAAAAGGCCATTGTTGGTTAATCTGTACCTTTTTTCAGTCTTCTGCAGCACTCACAGGCTAGCCACTGCTTATGGAAGGACCTCTTTACAGTCTATGCAAACCATGTGTATCTACAGCAACACCGGCGTCAAATGCAAAATGTTACTCTGTAAGCATCTATTCAAGGCATGTACTGCTCTAGATTCACATGCACCCATGTGCCTACTGGAGGCATATGGCAGTTATCTTTCCTTCTTAATTATCTTGCATGGCCATCTTTTTCTCTCTTGTGTATCACGTTGCTCTACTATCATGCTCAACCGCCGCGCAGAAAACAGTCTAACAATGGAGCCGATGACTGTGGGTGGATGCATTACACTACCTCATGACCCAAGAAGAATTCTTTGAAGAAAAACAACTTGCACATATTCCCAGCCCTCAACT
Source organism: Pleurodeles waltl (assembly GCF_031143425.1). Classification (NCBI taxonomy): domain Eukaryota; kingdom Metazoa; phylum Chordata; class Amphibia; order Caudata; family Salamandridae; genus Pleurodeles; species Pleurodeles waltl. The sequence goes on from NC_090438.1 coordinate 123,482,665, forward strand.
AGGTGGCTGGATTATACATAGCATGTAAATTTACAGCACCAAATGCCTTGAACAGATGCTTACAGGGCAAGTAACATTTTCCTGCCTGTACTATTTAACATACTCTATCAAATACCTACAAGCTCTCATCCCGCTTTCACTCCTTCTCGCCATTGACTTCCCCTCCTTTCATCAGAAATAACAAGTTCTCCATTTTTTTCAGTATCAATCTTTTCCGATTTCCCAGCACACTTTTACCAATAAGGAATTAACTGTTTACTACAATTTCTTTTTATTCCAGATTCAAACCATCACTGGTTTTTATGGCACATTCAAACACTTTAATCAACTTCATATCCTTTGTGAATTTCTACCACTCTAGACATCCCACAAGCACCTTTAAACCTTAACCCATTCACAACCCTCCACACTGGTCACATCCTTCCTTCAATAGAAGTCCTTTTTCTCTAAACCTGCTTTTCTTGTTCATTCTTCATCCACTCTTCAGGACCCTCTTGTAATCCCATAGACCACTTAATCCAGCTTGGACAAATATTTGTACATGGGGAGGTACCTCCCTTTAAATTTCTCAAAAGGAGTGTTTGTGTTGTGAGGTGGTAAATTATATGCCACGATAGGCTCTTGTAAAATCTCCCCTACTCAGATTAACATCCACCAGCTCTATGCACTCGTTTAAGGTCTTGTTCATTCTCTCCACCATACCATTGATCTCTGGATGATATATTGAGAGCTTCTTCTTAAAACACTCCATCATGCTTGAGCAAAACTGTGGACCGTTGTCCGATTAAAATACTTTGTGTAACGTTTCCAATCAAAAACCTCATCCAAAATCTAATAATTCTACTGAATGTGACATTCCTTAAACTTGCAACCTCACCCACTTTGAGAACAAATATTACAACACTACTAAGTCTGGTGTCTAATCCTCCCATCACATTGGTCCTACCAGATCTGTTGCCAATTCTTGCCTCACATAAATGGGCATAACACAACATATCATCGGCACATTTCTTGTATTCACTTTTTTGTTGTTAGTCGTATTAAATGTTCAACTTCTAGGTCAGTGCCTAGTTAACAAGCTTCCACGCAAACCCACAGGGGCAACCATCTTCTTATCTCTCAACAGGAAGACCTTGTACATGGCCAATTCATTTTTTTTTTTTTTTTAAACATGTTCGCCGTTTTTCTCCATCATTGCAACTTCCCCAGTTTTAGCCAATTTCATCCCTTTATTCAACACTTCATTCCTGTTAAGCTTCATTCTTCATTGATGGTGCCACTCATTACTTCTCATACCTTTGCACCCTCGTCTTCATACTCTTCATCTACAACATCTTCACCCCCATTCACCAACCTGTCCAAATAGTCCACTGAACTATTCCTGATACCTGGAATATTCTCCACACTAAAACAAATGCTGTAAAGAATTCACTTGCAGCCTCCTTGTTACGGACATTATGTGCAAACCCTTTCTCTAAAGACTTTAAAAGCTTTATAACTGGGGGTGTGTCCAAGATGGCGGCGTGCTAGGACGTACCCGTCTGAGCTCTGCCACCCTTGCCTGAAAAATCGATGTCTGGCCCGGCGGGGGGGACGCCTGAAGGCCCCCCCTGAAGTGAGGAGCGCCCCTGCGGGCTTCTTGCCCCCCGGCGAGGGCTCTGAGGTGAGCCACGCTGCTCCTGTGGTGAAGAGGAGCGGTCGGCCCCGAAACTCTATTGGGGCCGCGGAACGGCGTGGGCGGCGGCCTGCGCCGCGAGGCTGGCCCTTCTCCGTCGGCCTTGACTCTGCGCCGGGGGGACCGAGGGCCTGGGGGGCTCGGTCTGGGCCCCGCGATCGGCGGGGGGGCTCTGACCCCAGGACACACGAGCGCTTTGGGCATTTGGGACTCGATCGGGGCTGGAGATTGGTGCCCCCCACTCTAGCGCCCCTACGCGGGGCGGAGTAGAAGACTGAGGCCCGAGTGAAGACGGGGGGGCTCCGCTGCTTTGCCCCAATATTGCTACACTTACTCACCGGGAGCTCAAGTAAATGTGGGCCCGTACATACGGAGGTAGAGGCTGTAAAAGCAGAGCTCCGCAGGAGGTGGCTGCCAGGTGTTAGGCCCAGGCGCGGTCCCTGACACGGCGACATCTGGTGATCTGTCTCAGATGGAGATTCTGGAGGAACTTGAGGGACTGCTCCGGCGAACCGAGACTAGGCCGGAGTGCCATGGCGACGTCTAAATCCAAGAGAGAGAGCTCAGTGAGAGAAATGCTGACAGGGGCCCGTCTGACATTGGGGGCTATGGCTGAGGACTCACCTGCGACAAGACCCCTGGGCGTCTGGTGGCTATGGACCCAGATGAGGGTTCACCTGTTACGAAGGGTCTTTTGACCTCCCTGTTTGATTCGCTTCGGAGCGACATCCAAGAGCTTCATAGGGACATATCCCAGGAGGTGAAGGAGTTGCGAGGAGAGGTTACCTCCTTGGGAGAGTGTCTCTCACAGCTGGAAGATGGTGAGATTCCTCGTGGTGAAGAAGTGGCGGGCCTGCAACAGGAAGTAGTTCGCCTCCGAGAGCAGCAGGATCTCCTCCAGATAGCTGTCGAGGATTTGGAAAACCGCTTGAGGAGACAAAATATTCGCATCAGAGGGGCTCCGGTGGGTGCTGAAAAGGAGGACATTGGGGACTATGTGGCGGGCCTGTTTCGCTCTCTGCTTGGCTTGGACGAGACACAAGAGGTAGTCCTGGATAGAGTTTGTGTCGGCCGCACTGGTGGCCCTGTAGACCGCCCTCCGGACATCCTAGCCTGTCTCCAGAACTTTGTTTTTAAAGAAAAGATCCTACAGCGGGCTCGCAATCTTCAGCAGGTACTTTTTCAAGGGCATGAGCTCCAACTATTTGACGACCTCTCTGTGCGGACTCTGCAGAGGTGGAGAGAATTTAGACCGATCACGGATCACTAGTGAGCGCACAATGTGTCCTATTCTTGGGGCCACCCATTCCGCCTGGTCTTCCGCTGGGAGGAGCAGCTCCGGCAGGTGAAATCCGTTTTGGAAGCAAGCCGTATCCTGGGTGTAGGAAGTTGGCTCTGTATGTGCTATTTCAAAGTAAGGAATAGCATGCACAGAGTCCAAGGGTTCCCCTTAGAGGTAAAATAGTGGTAAAAATAGATAATACTAATGCTCTATTTTGTGGTAGTGTGGTCGAGCAGTAGGCTTATCCAAGGAGTAGTGTTAAGCATTTGTTGTACATACACATAGACAATAAATGAGGTACACACACTCAGAGACAAATCCAGCCAATAGGTTTTGTATAGAAAAATATCTTTTCTTAGTTTATTTTAAGAACCACAGGTTCAAATTTAACATGTAATATCTTGTTTGAAAGGTATTGCAGGTAAGTACATTAGGAACTTTGAATCATTTCAATTGCATGTATACTTTTCAAGTTATTCACAAATAGCTACTTTAAAAGTGGACACTTAGTGCAATTTTCACAGTTCCTGGGGGAGGTAAGTTTTTGTTAGTTTTACCAGGTAAGTAAGACACTTACAGGGTTCAGTTCTTGGTCCAAGGTAGCCCACCGTTGGGGGTTCAGAGCAACCCCAAAGTTACCACGCCAGCAGCTCAGGGCCGGTCAGGTGCAGAGTTCAAAGTGGTGCCCAAAACACATAGGCTAGAATGGAGAGAAGGGGGTGCCCCGGTTCCGGTCTGCTTGCAGGTAAGTACCCGCGTCTTCGGAGGGCAGACCAGGGGGGTTTTGTAGGGCACCGGGGGGGACACAAGTCCACACAGAAATTTCACCCTCAGCGGCGCGGGGGCGGCCGGGTGCAGTGTAGAAACAAGCGTCGGGTTCGCAATGTTAGTCTATGAGAGATCTCGGGATCTCTTCAGCGCTGCAGGCAGGCAAGGGGGGGGTTCCTCGGGGAAACCTCCACTTGGGCAAGGGAGAGGGACTCCTGGGGGTCACTTCTCCAGTGAAAGTCCGGTCCTTCAGGTCCTGGGGGCTGCGGGTGCAGGGTCTCTCCCAGGCGTCGGGACTTTAGGTTCAAAGAGTCGCGGTCAGGGGAAGCCTCGGGATTCCCTCTGCAGGCGGCGCTGTGGGGGCTCAGGGGGGACAGGTTTTGGTACTCACAGTATCAGAGTAGTCCTGGGGTCCCTCCGGAGGTGTGGGATCGCCACCAGCCGAGTCGGGGTCGCCGGGTGCAGTGTTGCAAGTCTCACGCTTCTTGCGGGGAGCTTGCAGGGTTCTTTAAAGCTGCTGGAAACAAAGTTGCAGCTTTTCTTGGAGCAGGTCCGCTGTCCTCGGGAGTTTCTTGTCTTTTCGAAGCAGGGGCAGTCCTCAGAGGATGTCGAGGTCGCTGGTCCCTTTGGAAGGCGTCGCTGGAGCAGGATCTTTGGAAGGCAGGAGACAGGCCGGTGAGTTTCTGGAGCCAAGGCAGTTGTCGTCTTCTGGTCTTCCTCTGCAGGGGTTTTCAGCTAGGCAGTCCTTCTTCTTGTAGTTGCAGGAATCTAATTTTCTAGGGTTCAGGGTAGCCCTTAAATACTAAATTTAAGGGCGTGTTTAGGTCTGGGGGGTTAGTAGCCAATGGCTACTAGCCCTGAGGGTGGGTACACCCTCTTTGTGCCTCCTCCCAAGGGGAGGGGGTCACAATCCTAACCCTATTGGGGGAATCCTCCATCTGCAAGATGGAGGATTTCTAAAAGTCAGAGTCACCTCAGCTCAGGACACCTTAGGGGCTGTCCTGACTGGCCAGTGACTCCTCCTTGTTTTTCTCATTATTTTCTCCGGCCTTGCCGCCAAAAGTGGGGCCTGGCCGGAGGGGGCGGGCAACTCCACTAGCTGGAGTGTCCTGCTGGGTTGGCACAAAGGAGGTGAGCCTTTGAGGCTCACCGCCAGGTGTGACAATTCCTGCCTGGGAGAGGTGTTAGCATCTCCACCCAGTGCAGGCTTTGTTACTGGCCTCAGAGTGACAAAGGCACTCTCCCCATGGGGCCAGCAACATGTCTCGGTTTGTGGCAGGCTGCTAAAACTAGTCAGCCTACACAGATAGTCGGTTAAGTTTCAGGGGGCACCTCTAAGGTGCCCTCTGTGGTGTATTTTACAATAAATTGTACACTGGCATCAGTGTGCATTTATTGTGCTGAGAAGTTTGATACCAAACTTCCCAGTTTTCAGTGTAGCCATTATGGTGCTGTGGAGTTCGTGTTTGACAGACTCCCAGACCATATACTCTTATGGCTACCCTGCACTTACAATGTCTAAGGTTTTGTTTAGACACTGTAGGGGTACCATGCTCATGCACTGGTACCCTCACCTATGGTATAGTGCACCCTGCCTTAGGGCTGTAAGGCCTGCTAGAGGGGTGTCTTACCTATACTGCATAGGCAGTGAGAGGCTGGCATGGCACCCTGAGGGGAGTGCCATGTCGACTTACTCGTTTTGTCCTCACTAGCACACACAAGCTGGCAAGCAGTGTGTCTGTGCTGAGTGAGAGGTCTCCAGGGTGGCATAAGACATGCTGCAGCCCTTAGAGACCTTCCTTGGCATCAGGGCCCTTGGTACTAGAAGTACCAGTTACAAGGGACTTATCTGGATGCCAGGGTCTGCCAATTGTGGATACAAAAGTACAGGTTAGGGAAAGAACACTGGTGCTGGGGCCTGGTTAGCAGGCCTCAGCACACTTTCAATTGTAAACATAGCATCAGCAAAGGCAAAAAGTCAGGGGGCAACCATGCCAAGGAGGCATTTCCTTACACTGGGTCTGGAGGATATAGGCCAGGAGGCGAGCGTGAAGGCAACCCTGCCTTTGGGGGGGTCCTCTGCACTGGCGACGGAAGGAGAAAAGAAGGAAGTTGCAACGGCCTCGGAGCTGAGGTCGGAGAGGGAATCTGTTTTGAACAGCGTGGCCGCCGGAACTTCAGCTTAGAGAAGGGGGGCGGGGTGCCCCGGACTGCTTTTGGCTTTGCTGCTAACAGCATTTTGACCGCCGAAGAGGGTCCGGGCGGCGGGGGCGATGGATCTGGTTACTAGACATGGTTGGAAATAATGCCCCGTGGAGGTTCTACCTCGCGAAGATGGACGTTCGAGGACTTCTGTGTTCTATGCACCTGTTGTGCATACTAGGTGAATGTTGTTGGGTTTCCCTGCGAGACTGGCTCTTTGTAGAGATATTCTCAGGCCCTGGTGTTATAGGTGGCCCAGTGGGGGGTGGTCCTGTTGCGTGCTCCCTCCCTTCTTTCATGCTGCTCTCATTATAGGATATGATTATTAAATGTACAAGCTTAAATGTCTGGGGGCTCAATAACCCTACCAAGAGGCTAGCCATCCTGTCTGCCTTAGAGAGGTCGGGGAGTCATATATGCCTCCTGCAGGACACACACCTTGTCTCAAAAGATACTTATCGTATGCGCTCTAAGTGGTTCCCCAGGCAGTTCTGGTCTTCATCACCATCAAAGCATGCAGGGGTGGCGATACTTCTAGCGCGCTCATACCCTGGGTAAGTGATATCAAAACTGCATGAGGTTCAAGGGAGGCTTCTAGCCATGAGATTGAGACTGGGGTTTTTTTCCTTCACTATTGCTTCCCTATATGTGCCTAACTCCCAGCAGGAAAACTTCCTAAAACAGGCTTTGACCCCGCTGCTGCAATCCCCTGATGGTGCCATTTTGGTGGGGGGCGATTTTAACCTGGTGATGGACGGGGACCTGGACCGTTCAGGTCACCGGTATGGGCAGGGTCATAGACAGGGTCTATGACTGTGGCTGGTCGTCAGTGGCTGAGTGAGTGTGACCTGGTGGATGTGTGGAGGAGTGCGCACCCCACGTTAAGAGATTATTCCTTTTATTCGGCAGCGACTAAAACATACGCTAGGTTAGACCTTTTCTTGGCCTCGCAGGAGCTTCTTCCTCGGGTTAGGGAGTCAGTGATTGAGCCTCGGGCCCTGTCAAATCACACCCCGGTTAGTTGCGGTTCACATGAATATGGAGCATGTAGGCGCATCGGGGTGGCGATTTAGGGACTCGATGCTTCACAATGGTGCAACGTTGGAGGCGATTCGAAGGGCTATAATAGACTATCTCAGCCTTAATGACGATGGGACAACAAGTATTGCTACGTTGTGGCAGGCACTGAAGGCTGTACTGAGGGGTGAGGTGATGTCGCTCTCTGCTAGGGACAATAAGGCTAGGAGACGGCACAGAGAGGATTTAGAATAGCGAGTGAGGGTGTTGGAGCATTCACATAAGCACACCGGTGCACCGAGAATTTGGCGAGAGCTTGAGAAAGTGAGGAAGCAGCTGAGGAGGTTGGACTGGGACAGGGCGGAGTATGTGGTAGTCCGCCTTAAACATTAGTACTATGCGGGTAGTAATAAATTTGGGAAGCTACTGGCACATAGGTTGAGAGTGCAGCGCGCGTCGTCAATGATAAAGTTGGTTCGCTCTCCCTCTGGAGCGGAAGCACGTACGAGCGACCAAATAGCGGAGGCCTTTGCGGATTTCTATCGGGGACTATATGGGTCTGAGGAGCCCGGTAACATAACTCCGGAGGCCTTCCTAGAGGGTATAGCAATTACTCCCTTGACTGAGAGGGAGGCGATTTCGTTAGATCAACCTATAAGGGCAGAGAAGGTTATATCAGCAATTGCGCGCTTGCAGACCGGGAAGTCACCTGGCCCTGATGGTTTCTCTGCGCTTTTTTTTTATAAGTCCTTCTGTATGGAACTTGTACCCGTTTTAGTGCGACTCTTTAACTCCTTTCGATACACGGGGGCTCTTACGCCTAGCATGTTAGATGCTACTATCGTGGTTATCCCGAAGTCGGGGAAGAACCCCGAGGAATGCGCCTCGTACAGGCCGATCTCCCTTTTGAATATTGATGCCAAATTATTCACTGGCATTCTGGCACAGCGTCTCAACTATTATATGCCGGGGCTTATGGACCCCGATCAAACGGTATTTATACCGCATAGGCAGTGTAGTGATAATACCAAGCAACTACTTCAACTACTGGATAAAACTGAACACTCGCGTAGGGAGGCACTCTTCTTATTTATCGATGCTGAAAAGGCGTTCGATAGGGCTCATTGGCCATACCAGTTCAAGGTGCTAGAGCGCTTCGGGCTGGGCCCAGGTTTTATGGCATGGATTCGCTGCATCTATCAGGCACCTCAGGCGGCAGTCCTAGTTAACGGGACGCTCTTTACCATTCTCAGTTCAAAGAGGGACCCGGCAGGGGTGCCCGCTTTCGCCCCTCTTGTTCGCGCTTTATATGGAGCCTATGGCGCAGAAGCTCCGGGACAACGCTCGGATCACGGGAATGAAGTTTGGGGGAGATGAGCATAGCATATCGTTATATGCGGATGACGTCATTCTTACTCTGGCGGAACCTGCAACCTCACTGCCGGTACTAATGGGTGTATTAGAGGAATTTGGATGGGTCTCTGGATTCCGGATAAACATGCTAAAGTCGCAGGCTATGGGCAAGTTTATCAGTGCTGAGCATGAAAGGGATCTGAAGGCCCGATTCCATTTTATATGATCTTCCTCGGGGCTTCCGTACTTGGGGGTCGAGTTGGGCTCCACGTCCCTCGTACGGCGATGTTGAACTACACAAAACTAACCCGGGAGGTGCAGTGTGATTTAGAGACCTGGGGGAGACTTAAACTGTCTTGGTTGGGCAGGGTGGCGGCAGTGAAGATGACCATCCTACCACACGTATATTGTATGTGTTTCAGGCACTTCCGCTAGAACCCCCGCCGCGAACAATAGCAACCCTTCAAACAGCGGTTCTAAGATTTATATGGGAGGGGAAAGCGACGAGGCTACCACGACGGGTGCTGTACCGCCCTAAGCAGGAGGGCGGACTGGCGGTCCCCTGCCTCCTGCGATACTTTCAAGCAGCACAATTGCGTTTCCTCTTGGAATGGAGCCTCCCGTCTTCCGAGAAGCATTGGTTCTTCATGGACTAGGCAGTGGTTGGCTCTCACATATGGAAGGAGCCCTGGCTTAGGCGCCGTCACAGAGCGCGGGGTTGTATGTATCCCCGCTTACGGAGGTCTCAATGAGGGTGTGGGATTGGGTGGCCGGCAGGATGGACTTGACGACCTTCCCGTCCCCAATGACTCCCTTGGGTGCGAACCCTGGTTTTTGGTCCGGGTCTTCAATTGGAGGCATTACGTCGATGGCATGAAGGGGGCTGTAAAAGGGTAGGATATCTATTCGACGAGCACGGGGTGATCCCCTGTGACCAGCTGAGGAAGACACATGGCCTAACCGAGGCTGACAGGATGATGTATTATCAAATACGACATTGGGCCCTGCCACCAACCAATAGAACATTAATAGATAGGCCGTTAACACCGTTTGAAAAATAGATTTTAATGAAAAAGGACGATAAGCGTGTGATCTCGGAGCTTTACGCTCTCCTGCGGGGGAGGCCTGTTCGCCTAAGACTCAGTTGAGGTGGGAGAGGGAACTGGAGAGGGAGCTCTCAGACGAGGAGTGGGAGAGCATTTTCTATAGGGCACACCACACAGCTTACAATGCAGCAGGTACAGAGACAGCCTACAAAGTGGCCTCCTCTTGGTACTACACCCCAGTAAGGATTCACGCTTGGGATCCTGCTAAATCTAGCCTCTGTTGGAGGGGGTGTGGGGGTGGGGGTCGCTTGTCCATTTACTATGGCACTGCCCTAAACTTCATCGGTACTGGGAGAACATAATAGATATTATCGACACAGCTTTTGATACTCAGATCCCTAGATTCCCTGCGTACATTTTGCTTGGTCTACCCAACCCTCTCAATTTCCCCCTGAGATCATTGAAGGGACGGCAGATGGCCTTAGCTTTAAATGCGGCACTACAGCTGTTGCTAACAGTGTGGGGGACTGACCAGATCCCGACAGTAATTTCATGGCTACATAAGCTCTGGTTTATCCTCGCTATGGAAAAGCTTACTTTGACTTTACAGCAGCAGGGTGGGGACTTTAAGGAACTTTGGCAACCATTCTTACAAATACTGTCTGGGGAGTTTTCAGAATTGACATGTCCGACCTATTTGAGGGTTCTGAATTTGAATTGATCGGATGGGGGCAAACTTGCATTAGAGATGTATACACAGGGCCAGGACTGTACTGGAACGGGGCCTGGGACTGTTTGATTTTTGTATTGGATGCCAGCTGCGGGGAAACAAAGTTGAATTTTGTATTAAGGTTTTCTCTCGCTGCGCATGGATTAAGCTTTATATCGTCATTGTATTATTCTGTTGCGTATGCAATGTTTTATCATTGAAAAGCCAATAAACAGATATGATCAATAAAATCTTTATAACCTGAATGCATTCTAAAGGTTGTTCCTCAAAATAAATTCCTTAACTTTACTCGGTGCCCTAAAAATGGACAAAACCTCTTTTTCTCTTATATCTAGACATCTAACTGCAGAAACGGTGATCTTTCCACTCCATCTTTCTTCTGTGACAGTACTGTGCCTAACCCTTCTCCACTAGCAATAGCAACCTCTCCTTGCACAATTTCTCATAAACACCGGCAACTTTTAAAACCTAGACTTCTCTGATTCACTTTGACTAACACCTTCCCATTGAATTCTTCCTTTTTTCCCTACCCGTTTCCTTAAATTACACAATTTATCTGCATAATATCTAAAAACAAAAAAAAACTTTAAAAAGTATTGTACCATGGCCAGGAACCACATCAGTTTATTATTTCCAAGCTCTTTTATGTTCAAAATCGTACACACAAATTTCCTTGTTGGTGAGATGGCAGCACTCAAAATGAGGTTACTCAAGAAATATACTTCTTACACACCAAATATACATTTTTTTCTAATTTCAAAGTCCACCCTGCCTTTGACAACCTCTCCAGAGTGCATCTCACTCTCAAATCCTGTTCTACCACATCAGTGTCATCTTGCTAGCGCCTCACTCCACAGTTCTCACCTAGCCAATTTATCATTCTGAAAGACAGAATAAGCAGATATTAGCCCAAAAGGCATTGAAATGGAATTGGATGTACCCATAGGTGTTAGGAATGCAGTCAAATGTTGGCTAATGTCCTCCAGTTCAATTTGGTATTACGCGGAAGTAAAATACAATTATGTAAAATATTTTGCGCCAACCAGTGTTGTAATAATTTCTGGTATATTTGGCTTTGGATATTTATCAGAGCACCCATGTCAACACACAAATGTATGTCCCCAGAAGCCACATTCACCCCTACAGCTGGAGTAAGCCACTCCATGGCTTCAACAGGTTCAATTATACCCATGTCATGCAGTTGTTTCAACGCCCTACTCTCATACGCCTGCATACTTGGCTGTATTAGCCTAATTTCCACTGCTACAGTTTGTGCATTTTTAAAGTCTTAGCTTGCATTTGTAGCCCTTCAGTTAACCCAATTCTTCCCTGAACATGTGAGAATTCCTTTCTAAACTTTACTTTTGAATTACATTTATTGCACTTCCACTTGAAGATTAGCATTGGGATTCAGAGTACCACCTAATAGTTTTTGGTGCGTACATCCAAGTGAATAATCTCCTTTTGTTAGTCTTTATTTTTTCCCACCAAATACCTGTCATTTTACTCTACCCAAGACTCAAAGTACCCAAAACATTTTATAGGGCTACCTCCATAACCAATGTCTAACATCCAGTTTTGTCAACTTTACTTTTACTTCTCAAGGTATCCTTTGAAATTATAAACAAGTGAGAAAACTAATCAAGATTTAATTGATGATTCTTGTCCATCAAACAACACTTTGACACTTGGATGACCCTTATTTTCATGTATTGAAATTCAGGGTATAGGCCTAGGCCTAACCCTCACTTACCTCCTCCAGTAATGCCCCTTAGTGTTTTTGTTCATTTTGAGTGGGACAACCTATGATACGCCTAAGGGATTAGGCCAACTACCCCCCAATGTGGTGTAGATTAATTTTTAAAGTGTCTATTTTCCAAAAGTTAGTAAACTCACACTTGCATATACCATGTGCATTTATTGAAATATTTCTTGTTTGTAGTGTAGAGAATTCAAGAAATCTCTCTTTAGTAATTTGTTCCAAACTAGTCTGAAGACTTGTATTAGATTATTCCTGTTAATTTCAGAAAAAAAATCAGTTTCTTCACTCCTCATTTGTTGACAAGTATTATTTCCAAAGTACCATTTGATTTTAGTGGCATCCAAGGTTCCAAGTGTGTATGTTCCAGCCAGCACAAGTTTCACCCTTAGTAGCCTGCAAGGCAGGGGCTTTCCCAAGGCTTCATATTTGATCAATTGGATGTCTGTAAAAATGTATCCTTATTTTCATGTTTGGTATTGAAAAGGGTCTGGTAAGCCATTTCTTTTGTGTCTTTTCTAGGTTCTCTTTATTCCTACAACATTTTACAAAATTACCCCTTTTTTCACATTCATGACAAGTTCCAAAAATAGCAGGTCACTCCTTTGCATCAGCCCCATGTCCTTGGTTTCCACATCTGAAACACAACCCTCTAAAAGCATCTTTCTTCTTCATTATCACTTTTTCTTTCTTTATTTTTTTAACCTCTGCTCCAACTTAACTGCCTTCTAATCAACACCCATAATGTTTTGATTTTTCTTCAGCTCCCGGACTCCTGTGATAATGTTCAACCTTTTTCACAAATGCTATCACTTCTTCTAAAGGAAGTTCATCTTTTAACCACAGTTCCACTTGTTTTCTCACTATTACATTTTAGCACTAACTGGTCCCATTTCCTTTCTTCCTTGGCATTCCCAAACTTATAGGTAGACGCTAACCTTCTCACTTATTACATATTCCTCCACCGTTAATCACACCCTGGCCTGCTAAGACCAAAATGATAGTACAATTGTGCTTATCCTTGGAAGATAATGCAAATCTTATTTGGGTATACAGGTTTCATACTTGTTTAAGTTCCTCATTTCTTCTTGACTGAGGTCTGGTAAATTTACTAAAACATCTGGTCCTTGAGCACCTAAACAATGTAACAATGAATATTTTTGTTCAGTACTTAAGTTTGGCCCACAAACCCTGGCATCATTCCCAAAGACTTTCTTCCGCCTGCTCCTTCTACCCACAGGTTTACTGTGTGTGCATTTAAAAAAACAAAACAAAAGGTAGGTGGTGTCACCTTTTTTGTTTTTTGTTTTTTGTTTTTTGTTTTCTTTTTGTTTTACACAACCGCTTAATTCCTGCACCCTGTAATGCCTAGAATGTTTTCCTGTTGTCCTATGTCATGTACATTTGAGTAACTTCATTTTTTGGTTCAGCCTCAACCAATCACAAATGACAATTCTGAAACCACTCTTTTACGGATCAATGGAAATAAGCAACTGCCAGGTGATACAAGCCCTCTGTTTTTAGCTATCTTTAACATCATGTTTTACCCATACGATTCGAGGACACATTTCACCAAGTCCAAAGTGCTCAGCTTTTACATTGCTCTAGGGGAGATAAAGTGCTGTCTTAATGTCCAACGCCAGAAATTCAATGGAATTACTGTAGATGGCACCTCCTGTGGGTTGGAGGTAGTTTTGAAACAATTGGATGTAATTGGTGAGTTTTTATTTAGAGCATTAAGAACAGTGGAGCATACATAATCTGTCATTAAGAAGAGGTTACTGGTATGTGGAGTGTTGAGAAAATAGTCATCCTTAAGGGGGGATACTTTTTGTGTTGAAAACTGACCATCAGCCTTTAGTTGATATTTTGACAGGATCTAAAATTAAGAATTTTATAGCACAGTCAGCTGTTATTGGTAAAACAGATGTAATTCCATTGACCTACCTTTAGCGTCTTATATCCACACAGCTAGTTATTACACATATTGGATTATTTTTTGGTAAATTAAATTATGCTGAAATCTTTCTTTACCTGGTGCACTTGGCCATTTTTTCTTATGCCGTTAAATTTATTGAACATTTATACATCTGTGCTTGTAGAGTATTTCCCACCCTGGTTATTAAAGGTTTGTATTGCTCTTCTTGTATTGGCATTTTGCAATCACTGGTGTGCTCAACAGTGGTCATAAGGTAAGGCACGTGTTCCAAGTAAACTGGCCATGTTCTGTTGTAGAGTGTATTTAAAACACACTTTATCCGTAATAGTTTGGTATAATAAAAGTTTTGCAACTTACTGTTTGTCTTAATGGCTGTTGTTTGAGTATTTTGTAAGTAATGCTGTGTTGGGACTTTGAAATTTTAATTGCACAAGCCTCCGTAAGGAAACAGTTTTAAGAAATGTATTGAAGCACTCCAAATAGCTAAATACATTGACTTTTCTAAAGTTTAGAGGATCATGTGGCATGATGTTATTTACCTTTAAAAATAAATACAGTGATATGGGTCTTCAATTAATTATCTGTTTTCTTCCCTTCAATTAGTGCCCTTAAAGACAGCCGTTTTCCTCCAATGACGAGGGATGAGCTGCCACGGCTTTTTTGCTCAGTGTCTCTGCTAACAAACTTTGAAGATGTGTGTGATTATCTGGACTGGGAGGTAAGAACTTTAGGCTCAATGATCAGTAATGTCATGTTTATACAAAAATATTAATGTTTTAGAAATAACATTAAGGTTGCAGATTGCTTAATACGGGTGATTTGCATTAGACATTGGAAATTGATTAGGATAAGAGCTGTAACAGGTATACTGGTTGACTAAACAGGTTTTATGGAGACTTACTTCCACGCTTCCTATAAGCTTCCGAAACGTAATGGGTGAAGTGGCCTCACAGGTCCTATGTATTTGTGAATAGGTGAAGTGTTTTCTGTAACACCATGCAATTTGCATTAGTCGCTTTGTGATCTAAGGGATGGTACTCGAATGTTGCATGTTATACATGTTTTATTTTTTCTGAAGCACGTATACCTGTAGGCCTTTTGAAGGGTAAACTGTTTTAGAGAATTTATTACTAGTACGAAAAGAGCAAGGTCTTTAAAGTCTTCCTTAATTTCAATAGGTTTGTTTTTTTGTGAGAAAATGCTCACCTCCGCACACTATTTCACTGGAGTTGCTCTTTCAGAGTGGCTGAAGAGCTTAGATGACAAAAGATGATATAGTTGAAAGGACAGAGCTGATGTACAAATGCAGTTAGTCTCTTGAAGCAGGAATACAAATTCTATTTAATTTGTGTGAAGCAGGAAAACATTATACCACAGCTGTAGATTGCTCAACGACACTTGATGTTCATACTAACTCTTAATGTGTGATTGTATCAGCTGCAGTTTGTGGGTGAATTTAAACCGTAATGCCAAATAAACTGCCTTGCAAGATATTGGGACTTTTTAAGTATTTAGCTATGCAGCACATTAAACCTTTATCAGAAATAAAATGTGTGCATTCCTTCATACACTTGGCATTAGACTGTATTGGTCAGAACATCCCCTAGAGAGCACCCCAATAAAATAGCATTTGGAAGAAACGTGGTCATGTATATAGTCAGCCCCTACAGGGCATAAACACATGAAAAGAAAAGGCAGAGAGCATTGCAGTGTAACCATATATTCAGCCCATAGAGGGCATGGGGTGTTACACATTTTCAGGTCTAGCACTCCTGCTAAATATTACAAACAAGGCCCTTAAAACAGACTACTCCCAGCTGTAAAGCAAAAGCTGCAGCCATGAGAGACCTTAAAAAGATAATGAATGGCGGGAGAGGTTATGATTTTGCCCACCACCCCTCCTAGAGTAAGAAGGCAGTTGAGCGTGACCGAGCACGCCGTGCTAAATGTTTTGGTGGTGGTCCCATTGTCCTAGGACCAACAGAGGCTGTGTTACGGGCAAAAACGTGTTGTAAAAGGAATGACCTCCAAAGCATAATGGGGCAAGTTTCCCAAGTGCAGTGACTATTGTAGTATTGGCTCTACTGCTGTGGTGGGGAGAGCCACCTTGAGGGTTTCCCTTGTGTTTTTTTTCTATTTAAAGAACACCAGTTTGTATGTTTTTCAGCTGCTAAACTTGGGAAGAATTTAGGAACAGGGCTGCAAATTTCACTGGTGCTCATGTAAATCTCTCCAATCTTCCGGTCAAGTTTGCACCCTGTAATGAATAAAAAATGAATCTCCCTCCAGCTTGCACCCTTTGTTGGGTGCAGACACTGCAAAGAAACAGCGCGATGCTAGAGGAACAAACATACTGCCACAAGTGGCAAGGCAAAAGAAAAAAAGTAGTGCGCCAACACTGAGGTATATGGCCGATCATGCAATAATCCATGAAACAGGGCCAATCTCCAAGGTGGTAACAAAACAGCCTCAAGGTGGGGCAAATCTAAAGCATTTACCTAACAAAAGAATTTTGAAAGGCAGGACAAGGAATGTATGAAAGTGATGGGCATAGTGAAAGCCTAAAAGTAGATTACAGCATGTCAAGATACAGCACATGGCTGCTGTGTATACTCGACCTGAAAAGTAATTCACCATGCACATTTTGTGCTGGAAGATGAAGGGATGAAAAATGAGTTACAAGGTTCAAAGTTGTTGATTACACGGTTGGAAAAATGTGTTCATCTGTTAAGTGAAAGATAGCTCAGCGGCTATTGTCTCTCTGGGTTTTGAACCAGTGCATCTGGCAGCGGACATGTTTGCTGGGCTTAGTTCGAGGGCTAAAGGGCAATCCTGTTGTTGGGGAGGAAAGTTTCAGTTTTAGAGTAGTTTAATTTCTGAAGGCTGTGGCAATTACAACCATCTATTGTACAGTGTGATCTGAAAAAACATAACCACCAAAGTGGTGTTTACCTTAACCAAAATTGACTTACCTGCATGAATACTATGTTCGTAGCATGTGTTGCTGGTGATACACAAGCTTTGCCTACGCTCCTCATCTAATGTCTGTCATGGATGTTTGAAATGTGTTTTTCTTTGAAGAGGTTTTGAGTCACAAAATCCCTTGTGACTCTTCCGTTTGCCCACAGTTTATCTGGACAAAGGCTCCACCTCAGATTATCTGCTGTCTGCTTCAGACGTTCCAGTGCCAGTTCTTCGACTTGTGTTTGTCTCTAGAGAATGAGGAGTTGATGCGTGCTAGGCTGTCAAGAGCAAGAATACCATCTGTTACTCAAATGCCCCTGGACACATCACAGGATTCAGTATCAACTATGCCAAGACCCCAGACCTGTTTGGACCGAAGAACATAATTGCCCGGGAGGTAAAAGAACCTGGAAGAATAGAACCCAGATTTCCTGTTCTTTAACACTTGAGAGGATAAGAAAGTAGTTCCTTTGTACCATAGCACAGGTCCTAGGGCACACAACACTCCTAGAGACTCCGTTCCACCACTCACCTGAGGGTCAACCTGCAAGGTGCCTTAAAGTGAAGGCTGCAAAAACGTGATGGGTAGAATGCTTGAATTAATCTCTGCCACTGGCAATCTCTCAGGGCTGCACCACAATCCATTGTTTTTCATCCACCATGCCACCTCAGTTTGGACCCAGCCAAATGCACATCAGTTTTGATCCTGTTCCTCAGTCTGGCCCAAACTGCTATGCAAGGTCCTCCTTGATCTGGAACGCAAACAACCCTGGACTGCGTTTGCCCCAGTTAGGGCTCATCAGCTAGGCGTAGCTTGGTTCCAGTGGCACTGTATACGGGACCCACATTTTGCCATACCCGTCCCACTCAGGGCGATACACTGAACTATACAAATTTTTTTAAAAAGTGGTGGGATGCTTGAGTTGATGTCAGCAACTTATAGTTTCTCTGAGTGTGGGAGCACCAGATTTGCTGCCACCCCACAATGGGCATAAGACTAGAAGTAAACCAACAAAGGCCCTGTTGGCTGGGACCAAGCAGCTCCTCAACCAGAGACAGACCAGCTGGAGAACCGGTAACACGGGCAGGAGCAATGTAGGGCTGGGCTGCTCGTGCTGTTACCTAATTACCCCCCCACCCCCCCTTTCCCCAACCACCACTTGGGTACCCGATTTTGCTAGTGGCAAGCGAGCCCAGCTGACAGATTGTGGGTCACTGACTCTTCTCCAACCAAGCTGTCAAGACTGGGTACACAAGACCTTTCAAGACGGGCACTCAACCACCATTACCATCTCTTGTCACCCCACACTCCAGCACCTCCTAGAGTCCAGATAAGCTAGACAGTTGAGGAAGGGATCCTGGGTGCACCTTGAGGTGAAAGTGGATTTTGTGGCCAAGATAATAAACCCTCCTGCATGATGAAACTCACAAAGCAGCTCACCCGATCTGAAAAAACATTTGCTGACCTCCAACCTTGCACAGTGCAGTGGACCCCCAGAAACAACTCTGGGACGTAACCAAGTTTCTGCTCGGTCTGTATTCACTCGCTCTGGTTTGAGATTCTTTTCAGTCTTTAATTTCCATCAATGGTACTGTATTTCGGTCATGTTTTCTTAATCATATTTCACATCAACTCTGGTTAAACTTTAAAACTCGTACTCTTCAGAGCAGTCCTTGCCCGGCCCAGACCTATTTTGTCATTGCACGGAAGAACATGACACCCTAATAAAACGGATACAGTTTAGATTTTGTCCTCGGTGCCACGCTAAATTTCCACACAGGATCACCATTGAGTGTTTTTAACTTATGCCTTTCTTCAGACAATAATGAGGCTACCTGCAATGCGTGTCGATTTATTTTGGTCCAAAAAGACATTTGGAAACCCAAGATCTTGCAGGCTGGAACTAAAACACAACACAAAACAGCACCCTGGATATTTTTGGGGATGAGCAAGCACAAGAGGAGCTGGAGCAACAAGGGGCATTACCAGTCATACACAGATTCTGATGTGCAATCTGACATTGAGTCACAACATCATTTCTACTCTTGTGAGTTTAAAAACAAAACAACAAAAATAAATTCCAGCCACTTCTCCTTCCACAAAGACAGTTAATACTCACAAAAGAGGTAATCAGACCACCACTGCCTTCTGGCCATGCTAGGTCACGGAAACATGAGTGCCCCACCCTCTGGTTCAGCTCTGAAATTTAGAAAGACTGAAGTTCAGTCTTCTAAATCTCTAGGACATTTTCAAACAACCTGTGCGCTCCCATACCATTACACCACAAGTACATCAAAAATAAAAGGCTGACCCGTCTGATCCAATATACAGTAAATAGTCAGGCTACTGGAGATTCTCCTCTAGAGAAAGAGAGTAAAAAACTTGATGCAGTGGGAAGAAGGGTTGCAGCGCAAGCAGCCAATCATTGGCGTATTGCTAACTACCAAGCACTACTGGTTAGATATCTTAGGGCACACTGGGAGCACATCCCAGAAGACTACAGAAAACGTGCACAGCAAATTGTATCTGAAAGTCATACAATTGCAAATAATTCACTTAGATGTGCACTTGATGCAGCTGACACAGCTGCACAAGGGGTCAATAACAATATTAACTTAGGAGACATACCTGGTTAAGGTGCTGTGGTTTCAAACCAGAAGTCTGACAAGCTGTCCTCAATAAGCCTTCTGTTGGGTAGCTCCTAGTTCGGTTCCAGGTTGATTCCACCCTTGAAAAACTTACCCACTGGTAAAGCAATGGGTGCCTTACGAAACCAACCAAATTGTATTTTTTTTTTTCTGTGCTCATTATGCAGGGGTGGATACAAGGCAACCACATCCTCTGATCACTCAAATTCGCAGCAGCATTAAACCTCTTCTTCCTACTCCAGAGCTTTTCAGAGGAACATATAGAGGAAACAGCTCCAAGGGCAGGGGAAAACCCACCAACACTCATGGTTCACCCTCCACAGTAAAATATTGGCTACCTCCATATTCACCCTCATTCCTCTCCAGTGGTGGGGGGTCTTCAATTTTATAACCAACAGTGGATAAACATAACATCAGACCTATGGGTTCTATTGATTATCCATTATTGTTGTCTAGAACTGACATCAACACCTCTAGACATTACACCTCGCAAACACAAGTTATCAACAGAGCATCTTGCTCAGACGTTCAATCTCTGCTGTCAAAAGAAACTATAGCAAAAGTTTCTGTACAATACCAAGAAGTATGAGTGTTCTCACTCTGTCTTCATTCCCCCAAAAGACAGCACTCTCAGGCCTGTTTTAGATCTCAGACCCCTAAATCAGTATATTCTGCCGGAACATTTTCACATAGTCACATTTCTGGATGTAATTCCGTTACTGAAAAAAGGCAACTTCATGACTGCCCTAGATCCAACGCCTACTTGCACATTCCATTTCATCCTGCACAACACAAATATCTAAGGTCTGTATTGGCAGGACATTATCAGTTCAAGGTTCTACCTTTTGGGGTCACACCCGCTCCCAGAGTAATCACCAAGTGTCTAGCAGTAGTTGCAGCACATCTAAGAAGAAGCAAATACATGTCTTCCCTTACTTGGATGATTGGCTCTTCAAAGCCAACACTTTCATTGTCAGTTTCACACTCAACACACATGTTCACAACTTTCAACAAATCTCTTCAGTATAGGTCAATCAAATCCGCCAAGCCACTGATGAAACTCCTAGACATGATTGCATTCTGCATTGCCATCATCCCTCATGCCAGACTCTATTTACGTCCTCTATAACAATGTCTCTATCACCAATGGTTGCAAGCTCGGATCTAGTGTTGGTAGATCAACCTGCTTACATTTCTCTTTTATGGTAGAATCTCGCCAATCTACTCCAAGGACGGCCTTTTCAAGACCTTGTTCCCCAAGTAGTTCTGACCTCGAATGCCTCCCTCACAGGATGGGGAGCTCATCTCAACCACCTCACAGTACAGGGATTATGGACCCCTGTCACCAGACCATGCACATCAATGTTTTGGAACTTCAGGCAGTTTTTCTAGCCCTAAAGGCTTTTATGCCTCACATAAGACACAAATCTGTCTTGATCTGCAAAGACATCAATGTATTTACAAAATCGGGGTGGGGGGGGTCACACTCTCTCCACTTGTCACAGCTAGCACAGTCAATCTGGAGTTGGGCTCATCGCCACATTCATCTTCTGGCAGAATATCTCCCAGGCACAGACGACGACTTTGCAGACCTGCTAGGCAGTACGCATCAACAAGTCCATGAATGGAAACTCCACCCAGTAGTCCTTCAAAAATACTTTTAAAAGTGGGGAACACCTCAGATAGATCGGTTTGCCACAGCAGAAAACTCAAAATGCCAAAACTTCACATCCATGTACCCACACCCCCCAGTCCTCCAAAGGCAATGCCCTAGGGATCAACTGGTCAGGGATATTTGCTTATGCTTTTCCACCTCTCCCACTCATTCTATTCCTGGTGAGGAAACTCTAACCTCTCAAAATGATCTCTCCCTAGTACCTTACGAGAAACTCCCCAACAGACTGGATCTTCTCACAAAATCTCCAACTAATAAGGCATCCAGATCCCATTCACTCAAACATGTAATATGGCTCCTGAAGTCATAGACTTCGGTTACCTTCAGTTACTGGCAGAATGTATGGATATTTTAAAACAAGCGCATAGGCCAACAACTAGAGCCTGCCATGCAATGCAGCAAAATGGAAACGTTTTGTCTGTTTTTGTCAATCTAAACACATTGATCCATTAACAACATCAGTGCAAGACATGTTATTTGCTTCACCTACAAAAAGCAAATCTAGCTTACACATGAATTTGGCTATACTTCGCTACAAATCCAGCATATTTACAAAACAGACAACATACTGCAGTATTCAAAATACCAGCCATTAAAGCTTTTATGGAAGGAATTAAGAGAATCCCCCCAGGCTACCTCCAGTGCCTGCCTTGAATCTTAATATTATACTCACTAGGCTCATAGATGCACCCTCTTCACTCATGTCCTATACAATTCCTTTCTTACAAAGTGGATTTCTTAGTTGTTATTACATCTCTGAGACGTGTTAGTGTTCTGCACACCTTAACATTGGCGAAACCTTCCTTTCAGATACATAAGGATAAACTTGTCATACGTACAATCTTTAAATTGCTACCAAAAGTTCTGTCAGAATTCCACATTAATCAGATTGAGTTACCAGTTTTCTTTCCACAACTGTACTCTGTGGCAGAAAGAGCACTGCACACATTGGATTTCAAGAGCCCTCATGTATTATATTGACAGAACTAAAGAGTTCTGCTTTTGTGGCTTTTTCAGCTCAACATAAAGGAAATCCTGTTACAAAAAATAGCATAGCTAGATGGATAGTGAAGTGTATACTATGCCAATTGACATTGATTCCTACAGCACATTCTGTAAGAAATAAAGCGCCACAATGGCATTCTTACGGAATATTCCCTTAGCTGACATTCACAAAGCAGCTGCTTGGTCTACGCAACATACATTTACTAAACATTACTGCGTAGATGTTCAAGCTAGTCTGCAAGCCAGTGTGACAGGCTGTCCTAAGAACACTTTTTCAAACAATTGCAATTCCCACAGGCTCGCCACCACATTTCTTTGGGAGGGCTGCTTTACAGTCTCTGCACAGCATGTGCACAGCCACACATTCCATCGATCAGAAAATTGTACTTACCAGCAGACATCTGTTCATGGCATGTAGTCCTGTAGATTCACATACGCCCTATCTCCTCCCCAGAAGCCTGTGGCCATTTCAGTTAATTTCTGGTCATATATAGTTGTATATATTTCCTTATACTCGCATGGACATACTCTTTTCTATACTTCTCTATACTCTATCGCTCACCCCCTGCGGCAAAACCATCCAACAAAACACAATGCCCATGCACAGTAGCACCATGATGGAGGAGCCACTCAATCCTGTGACTTGAAAAGCCTTGTCGAAGGAAAAACAAGTTGCAGCACTCAGAGCCCAACACTAGATGGCAGGATAATGCACAGCATGTGAATCTACAGCACTACATGCCACAACCAGATGTCTACTGGTAAGTAACATTTTCCTTTTGGACCCTGTAGGCCTTAGTACTTTTACCTGATAACCATCATTTGTCATGAATTGGCATGTTGTTGTTTTTTTTTTTTTAAAGGACTTGTATGTTTCCTCCTGACCCCTTACTATGCCACAATAGAACCTTTATTTAGTCATTATGGTGCTCTCCTTATGAGCCTATGCATGGCATAGTGGTGCTTCAGAACCTTATCTTTTTTGTTTCGAAAGTGTATTCACACTTCCGTATGGAACATTCTGTTACTTCATGACATCTTAAATCCATGGCCACCTCTGAGAATAGATTTCAGCTGTTGGATCCAGAGAGGAGTCATATTTTCGGCATAGATTGGGCTTGGAAGCACTGGGTAGCTGACAAACATTTTGACATATTGCAGGTGCCAAAGAAAGGAAGTGGGGTAGAGAAATGAACCTTGTCCAGAGGAATTGCCTCTGCATAAAACTATTAAGCCCTTGCCAGGAAAGAACCTCCTGAGGGCATTCAGGCTCATTCATGAGCTTGTCTCTACTGCTCCTTCAAACATTACTGTCTCAACACTCTGGACCGCAGAGTTCATCTCACTTGCTTGTTTCTGTTGGATTTGTGGAGCAAGCCCACTCCTCCTACCCGCCTACTAGTTTTACGAGTTGGAGGTACTGCTTTTTAACTAATTAAAAAATGAGTAATCTGCAGTTAGAAGTATCAGAGGACCAAGTTACTTACCTTCAGTGATTAACTTTGTGTGGATAACCTTAACTGCAGATTCCTCACTACCTTTTCCTCCTCCTAGTTCTGTGTACTTTATGGTTCTAAAATAGTTCCAAGTTGGGCTTTGCACATTCTCTCATAGATGTGGGCGAGCCGCTGAAAGTCAAGCCGGACTCCAGCCAGATGCTTGACTCTGGCTTAGCATGAGGTCATTTTAGGCACTCAATACCAAACAAACACAACTTTTACGTGGCTTCTGCCTGCTACCCCCTCTTTTATTCTTGTGCACCTATAAAGACAAACCAGTAACTTGACGTAAAATGGGCAAGAGAATTAGAAACCAATCTAGTGTCTGAACTACAGAATTTGAAACAAGAAAACTTGTGATTAATTCCATCTCTTGTGCTAACAAATTGTGGTCTAAGCAAATATTTATTTCATTAAGCCACACATTCCTTAAAAAGTGTTTGTTAGATTTAACAGGCCATAATGTTGCTCCATCTATAAGAAAAGTCTGGCCACATTTAGTGTGTAAATTACATGCCTGTTCACTAATGGCTGTGGTGGTTGTGGGGCAGGAAAGTTTCTAATTTAATGTTTAAAAGCTTTTATTTTTAAGAAAGCCCTTTCAATGCGGGGATATATTCTGACCTAGTAAGCTGCAACACTACAGTGTGTAAAATTCACTTATTTAACTTTGAAGACATTTTATCATATTTTTACTTGATGTTTGTATGCTCTACATGTCCAATATTTTCGAAGCTCTGCTGATGCACAGGCTCTTGGAGTTGAGCCGGACTTCTAGCTCAACTCTGCCTGTTAATTTGTTGGCTCACCCACTTCACCTGAAGGTGTGGAAGAGTTTCAGAGAAAACAGATGTTAGCATTCATGGGTGGCACTTGTATACAGCTCTATGCTGTCATTTCCTAAGCCGATGAGGGCCTCGGTAAAGTCCAATGATGCTGCTGGTAGTGGAAAAATTCGGGATCTCGTCTGCCGGCTAGGAAAACTCAAAAGGTGAGGGTTTTGTGGTCAGTTTCCACCAGAAACAGCATAACTGAAGGCAAATAGCTTGTTATTTTGAGTCTACCTGTCTAAGTTTTTGATTCATAGTTTGTTTAGATAACTAATTTATTTATGGATCACCTTAACTATCAACCTCTATAACCAAATAACTTAAGCTTTCTTTATATATTTCAATCTCGTCCGTATAATTTTACAAACCCCCTTTTATCAAGACCCTTTCAACAAATATCGCTATTAAGCTTTTTTCTTTCCATTTAGCTGGTGCCCTGTGTAAGAATTATATTTTGCTTCTGCTTGTGGGTCAAAATCTGCTTAAAAGCAAACACACATTTGTATTTTCTGCTACTCAGTCCAGTCAGATTTTTTCTTGTAGTATTAGTCTTATTGACACAGCTGTTTGGCGTGATTCTCGATTGGGCTCATTTTCTATACGTTGTCCCATCTATAGCTGCACTCCAGACCACATTTGTTTGTAGGGTTTGTATTTGTAGCAGTGGTTTGCCGGTGTGATTTCTCATATTTTTCCTTAAATATTTTCGAATGAAAGAAAACAGCAAGAAGTGGTATGCACGCTCTTGTAAAAGATGATGGGAGCAGCTATGTGAACAGATTGTGTCCATTATTTGAAAATATGGGGGCTGAACCAGGTGGTAGAGTGTTGCGTGATTATTAGGAACGTGAAAACAGTCTGTCAAGTGGCAGAGAAGCAACAAGTATGGTTCCAGTCGAAGTGTTAGTTGGTAAGGACAAAGATGTCATGTGAATCAGTGCTTTTGGTACTTTCTTTTCAGGTGGTTTTCTGGTAGGACGTAGATTGTAAAGGAGGGGGGTGGTGGGAGGCCCATGTCTGATCTGTTCTTGTTAACATCTGGTGAGATGGAGTTTCAAAATTCCTATGTTGCGACATGTCATGTTCTGTCCATTAGGCAGTGGGGAGCCTCAAGTTTTCCACATGATGATTGATCGTTGCATTGCACAGATAACCACAGTATTGGCATCTGGTTTGATGTAAATATATATATCTCTATCTCTCTATCTCTATCCCTCTATATATATATATCTGTGTTCGGTGGCATGTGTAGCTGCAGATACACATGCTGTGCATAGTCCGCCGTCTGGTGTTGGGCTCGGAGTGTTACAAGTTGTTTTTCTTCGAAGAAGTCTTTTCGAGTCACGAGACCGAGGGACTCCTCCTACTTTGGTTCCATTGCGCATGGGCGTCGACTCCATCTTAGATTGTTTTTTTTCCGCTATTGGGTTCGGACGTGTTCCTTTTCGCTCCGTGTTTCGGGTCGGAAAGTTAGTCAGAATCTCTGAAAAATCCGTCGGTATTGTTTCGTTCGGTATCGGGTTAGATTAGACAGATCGACACCGAATCTTGAAGAAGCTCCGGTAGCCCTTTGGGGTAATTTCGATCACCCGTCGGGGCCTGGTCGGCCCGACCGCGTGCAACATCGAGACTGATGGAACGGACCCCGTTTCGATTCTGTCCTAAATGCCACAATAAATATCCTTACACGGACCAACATTTGGTCTGTAACTTGTGCCTGTCCCCCGAGCACAAGGAGGATACGTGCGAGGCCTGTCGCGCGTTTCGGTCGAGAAAAACGCTCAGAGACCGAAGAGCCAGGAGGTTGCAGATGGCGTCCACGCCGACAGGACAACAACGGTTCGAGGAGGAGGAAGAAGAAACATTCTCCATCCCCGATTCAGACTCCGAAGAATTCGACGTCGAAGAGCAACCAACCGTGAGTAAGACGTCGAAACAAAGATCACACGAAAAAACAGAGAAAGCCCAGGGGACGCCACCGCCAACAGGCCATGGCTTAACCCATAAAGTAGGTGACCGTCCATCGGCACCGAAAAAGGGCGAGCTGGTGCCGAAGTCGTCCGACTCAGGTCGAGACACAGGCACGCAGCAATCTCGGGACCGAGAGAGTGGTGCAGAAAAGGGTCGACACCGAGATAGCGGCACCGAAGTTGCTCGGCACAGAGACGACGGCACCGAAGATGTTCGGCACCGAGAAGGCACGACACCGAAAAGAAGAAAGATCTTGTCGGAGCCGAAAAAATCAAGTCACAGTTTCGGTGCCAAAACACCCGGCAACCGAACCGAAAACCAGTTCCTACTCAGAGGAACAAGGACTGTCCTCCCAACTAAAAAAACACAGATTTGAGGAGGAATTACAAACAATAGAACCAGATCACACGCAAAAAAAGCGGATCTTTATCCAAAAGGATACAGGGAAGATCAGCACTCTTTCCCCCAATCAGGAGAAAAAGAAAACTTGACTTCCAACAAGAAGACAAGCAGCCACAAGCAAAGGTGGTAAAGAAAGTAACTCTACCACCCTCTTCACCACCGTCAACCCATGCATCACCGGCACAAACTCCACCACATTCACCAGCTCATACCACCATGAGCCAAGATGATCCAGATGCATGGGACCTCTATGACGCTCCAGTATCGGACAATAGCCCTGAATCATACCCAACTAAGCCCTCACCACCTGAGGACAGTACAGCATATGCACAGGTGGTAGCCAGGGCAGCCGAATTTCATAATGTATCGCTACATTCAGAGCCTATTGAGGATGACTTCCTCTTTAACACCCTGTCCTCCACCCATAGCCATTATCAAAGCCTTCCCATGCTCCCGGGAATGCTAAGGCACGCTAAACAGATTTTTAAGGAGCCAGTTAAAAGCAGAGCAATAACTCCAAGGGTGGAGAAAAAATACAAAGCACCGCCTACAGACCCTGCTTTTATTACATCACAACTGGCGCCAGATTCAGTAGTCGTAGGAGCAGCTCGTAAAAGAGCCAACTCTCATACATCAGGCGACGCACCACCTCCGGACAAGGAGAGCCGCAAGTTCGATGCAGCTGGGAAAAGGGTTGCAGCACAAGCTGCAAATCAGTGGCGCATTGCCAACTCCCAAGCACTCCTAGCGCGATACGACAGGGCTCATTGGGACGAGATGCAGCATTTCATCGAACACCTCCCCAAAGAGTTCCAAAAACGAGCGCAACAAGTGGTTGAAGAGGGACAAAATATCTCCAACAACCAAATACGTTCTTCTATGGATGCAGCGGATACAGCTGCAAGAACAATAAATACTGCAGTCACTATAAGGAGACACGCATGGCTGCGCACCTCAGGGTTCAAACCCGAGATTCAACAGGCTGTGCTTAACATGCCGTTTAATGAACAACAATTGTTTGGGCCGGAAGTGGACACTGCAATTGAAAAATTAAAAAAGGACACTGACACAGCCAAAGCCATGGGCGCACTCTACTCCCCGCAGGGCAGAGGCACATTTGGCACATTTCGTAAAACTACTTTTAGGGAAGGGTTTCGAGGTCAACCCACAGAAACCAGCACCTCACAAACAAGACCACCTACCTACCAGGGACAATATCAAAGGGGAGGTTTTCGGGGACAATACAGAGGGGAACAATTCCCAAGAAACCGGGGAAAATTTCAAGGTACCAAAACCCCTCAAAATAAAGTGACTCACAGGTCACACCACCCCTTCACACAACACCAGTGGGGGGGAGACTAAGCCAGTTCTACAAATCTTGGGAGGAAATAACAGACACTTGGGTCTTGGCAATTATCCAACATGGTTATTGCATAGAATTTCTCCAATTCCCTCCAAACGTCCCACCGAAAACACAATGTCAAAACAGCATGTAGATCTTCTAGGACTAGAAGTTCAAGCATTACTGCAAAAGGACGCAATAGAATTAGTACCAGGTCCACAAAAGAACACAGGAGTTTACTCACTGTACTTTCTAATACCGAAAAAGGACAAAACACTAAGACCAATTCTAGATCTCAGAACACTAAACACCTACATCAAATCAGACCATTTTCACATGGTCACATTACAGGACGTAATCCCACTGCTCAAACAGCAAGACTGCATGACAACATTAGATCTAAAAGATGCATATTTCCATATACCGATCCATCCTTCGCACAGGAAATACCTGAGGTTCGTATTCATGGGAATACATTACCAATTCAAAGTGTTGCCATTCGGAATAACAACTGCGCCACAAGTCTTTACAAAATGCCTAGCAGTAGTAGCTGCACATATCAGAAGGCAGCAAATACACGTGTTCCCCTACTTAGACGACTGGTTAATCAAAACCAACACGCTAACAAAGTGTTCACATCACACAAAGTATGTCAGACAGACACTTCACAGGCTGGGTTTCTCCATCAACTATGCAAAGTCAAAACTTTTGCCGTGTCAAACACAACAATACTTAGGAGCAACAATCAACACAATAAAAGGGATAGCCACTCCAAGTCCACAAAGGGTTCAAACAATTCACAAGGTCATACAAGCCATGTATCCAACACAAAAGATGCAAGCAAAAATAGTATTAAAACTACTAGGCATGATGTCTTCATGCATAGCCATTGTCCCATACGCAAGGTTGTACATGCGGCCCTTACAACAGTGCCTAGCATCACAATGGGCACAGGGTCAACTTCTAGATCTGGTGTTGATAGACCGCCAAACATACATCTCGCTTCTATGGTGGAACAGTACAAATTTAAACAAAGGGCGGCCTTTCCAAGACCCAGTGCCAACATACGTTATAACAGATGCTTCCATGACAGGGTGGGGAGCACACCTCAATCAACACAGCATCCAAGGACAATGGGACATTCATCAAAGAAAGTACCACATAAATCACTTAGAACTTTTAGCAGTATTTCTAGCGTTGAAAGCATTCCAACCCATGATAACCCACAAATACATTCTTGTCAAAACAGACAATATGACGACAATGTATTATTTAAACAAACAGGGGGGGACACACTCGACACAGTTGTGTCTCCTAACACAAAAAATATGGCATTGGGCAATTCGCAACCACATTCGCCTAATAGCACAATTTATTCCAGGGATCCAGAACCAGCTAGCAGACAATCTCTCTCTGGATCACCAACAAGTCCACGAATGGGAAATTCACCCCCAAATACTAAACAATTACTTTCAAATTTGGGGAACACCTCAAATAGATCTATTTGCAACAAAAGAAAACGCAAAATGCCAAAGCTTCGCATCCAGGTACCCACACCGGCACTCCCAAGGCAATGCTCTATGGATGAATTGGTCAGGGATATTTGCGTACGCTTTTCCCCCTCTCCCTCTCCTTCCATATCTAGTAAACAGATTGAGTCAAGACAAACTCACTCATACGAATAGCTCCAACATGGGCAAGACAACCTTGGTATACAACGCTACTAGACCTTTCAGTAGTACCTCATGTCAAACTACCCAACAGACCAGATCTGCTAACGCAAAACAAACAACAGATCAGGCATCCAAACCCAGCATCGCTGAATCTAGCAATTTGGCTCCTGAAATCCTAGAATTTGGACACTTAGACCTCACACAAGAATGTATGGAGGTCATAAAACAGGCTAGAAAACCTTCCACTAGACACTGCTATGCAAGTAAATGGAAAAGATTTGTTTATTAGTGCCATAATAATCAAATTCAACCATTGCATGCATCTCCAAAAGATGTAGTAGGATATTTACTACTTTTGCAAAAATCTAATCTAGCTTTCTCTTCCATAAAGATACATCTCACTGCAATATCTGCTTACCTGCAGATTACTCATTCAATTTCCCTGTTTAGAATACCTGTCATTAAAGCGTTTATGGAAGGCTTAAAGAGAATTATACCACCAAGAACACCACCTGTTCCTTCATGGAACCTCAACATTGTCTTAACAAGTCTCATGGGTCCACCTTTTGAACCCATGCATTCATGTGAAATGCAGTACTTAACGTGGAAAGTTGCATTTCTCATTGCCATCACATCTCTAAGAAGAGTAAGTGAAATACAGGCGTTTACCATACAAGAACCATTTATTCAAATACACAAGAATAAGGTCGTTCTAAGAACAAATCCAAAATTCTTACCAAAGGTTATCTCACCGTTCCACTTAAATCAAACAGTGGAATTACCAGTGTTCTTCCCACAGCCAGATTCAATAGCTGAAAGAGCACTACATACATTAGACATCAAGAGAGCACTAATGTACTACATTGATAGGACAAAAGAAATTAGGAACACAAAACAACTATTCATTGCATTCCAAAAACCTCATACAGGAAATCCAATATCAAAACAAGGTATTGCCAGATGGATAGTACGGTGCATCCAAACCTGCTATCTTAAAGCAAAAAGAGAACTGCCTATTACACCAAGGGCACACTCAACCAGAAAGAAAGGTGCTACTATGGCCTTTCTAGGAAATATTCCAATGAACGAAATATGTAAGGCAGCAACATGGTCTACGCCTCATACATTTACTAAACACTACTGTGTAGATGTGTTATCTGCACAACAAGCCACAGTAGGTCAAGCCGTACTAAGAACTTTATTTCAAACTACTTCCACTCCTACAGGCTGAACCACCGCTTTTGGGGAGATAACTACTTACTAGTCTATGCACAGCATGTGTATCTGCAGCTACACATGCCACCGAACGGAAAATGTCACTTACCCAGTGTACATCTGTTCGTGGCATTAGTCGCTGCAGATTCACATGCGCCCGGCAGCCTGTAGCCGTTTGGAAGTAATTCTTCAACATTTGTACATTTGTAAATATATTACTTTAACCTTCATTTTGTACATACTTATTCATTCCATTGCATGGGCACTATTACTAGCATACACAACTCCTACCTCACCCTCTGCGGGGAAAACAATCTAAGATGGAGTCGACGCCCATGCGCAATGGAACCAAAGTAGGAGGAGTCCCTCGGTCTCGTGACTCGAAAAGACTTCTTCGAAGAAAAACAACTTGTAACACTCCGAGCCCAACACCAGACGGCGGACTATGCACAGCATGTGAATCTGCAGCGACTAATGCCACGAACAGATGTACACTGGGTAAGTGACATTTTCCATATCTCTATCTATCTATCTATCTATCTATCTATCTATCTATCTATCTATCTATCTATCTATCTATCTATCTATCTATCTATCTATCTATCTATCTATCTATATATCTATCTCTATTTCTATATATCTCTATCTATCTCTATCTGTATATCTCTGTATATCTCTGTATATCTCTGTATATCTCTGTATATCTCTGTATATCTCTGTATATCTCTGTATATCTCGGTATATCTCGGTATATCTCGGTATATCTCGGTATATCTCGGTATATCTCGGTATATCTCGGTATATCTCGGTATATCTCGGTATATCTCGGTATATCTCGGTATATCTCGGTATATCTCGGTATATCTCGGTATATCTCGGTATATCTCGGTATATCTCGGTATATCTCGGTATATCTCGGTATATCTCGGTATATCTCGGTATATCTCTCTCTCTCTCTCTCTCTCTCTCTCTCTCTATCTCTCTCTCTCTATCTCTCTCTCTCTCTCTCTCTCTGTCTATCTCTGTCTATATCTGTCTATCTCTGTCTATATCTGTCTATCTATATCTGTCTATCTATATCTGTCTATCTATATCTGTCTATCTATATCTGTCTATCTATATCTGTCTATCTATATCTGTCTATCTATATCTGTCTATCTATATCTATCTATATCTGTCTATCTATATCTGTCTATACATCTCTCTCTCTATACATCTCTCTCTCTATACATCTCTCTCTCTATACATCTCCATCTCTATACATCTCCATCTCTATACATCTCCATCTCTATACATCTCCATCTCTATACATCTCCATCTCTATACATCTCCATCTCTATACATCTCCATCTCTATACATCTCCATCTCTATACATCTCCATCTCCATACATCTCCATCTCCATACATCTCCATCTCTATACATCTCCATCTCTATACATCTCCATCTCTATACATCTCCATCTCTATACATCTCCCTATCTCTATACATCTCCCTATCTCTCTCTATATATATCTCTATATGTTCAATGGCATGTGTAGCTGCAGATACACATGCTTTGCACATCCCGCCATCTAGTGTTGGGCTCGGAGTGTTACAAGTTGTTTTTCTTCAAAGAAGTCTTTTCGAGTCACGAGATCGAGGGTCTCCTCCCCTTTCAGCTCCATTGCGCATGGGCGTCGACTCCATCTTAGATTGTTTTCTTTCCGCCATCGGGTTCTGACGTGTTCCTTTTTCGCTCCGCGTTTCGGTTCGGAAAGATAGTTAGAATCTCAGAAAATTTGACGGTATTGTTTGCGTTCGGTATCGGGTTAGTTACAACAGATAGACACTGATATTTGAAGAGCTCTGGTGGCCCTTCGGGGTTTTTCGATCCCCCGTCGGGGCCTGGTCAGCCCGACCACGTGTCTTCAAGGCTAATGGAACTGACCCCATTCCGCTTCTGCCCCAAATGTCACAACAAGTATCCTTATACAGATCAGCACCAGGTCTGTAACTTGTGTTTGTCTCCATAACACAAAGAAGATACTTGTGAAGCCTGTTGAGCGTTTCGGTCAAGGAAGACATTAAGAGACCGAAGAGCAAGAAGACTGCAGATGGCGTCGGCGCCAACAGGACAAAGACACTTGGAGGAGGAAGAAGAAACCTTCTCCATCAAGGAGTCGGACTCGGACGAGGTCAATCCCGAACAGACGCCTAAAACCGTGAGTAAGACGTCGACACACAAAACTCAATAGAAGACTGCAAAAGCCCAGGGGACGCCACCGCCAGCAGGCCATGGCTTAACCCGAAAAATAGGTGACCGAACATAGTCACCGAAAAAGGGCACGCACGTGTCGAAGACATCCGACTCCGGTCGAGATACCGGCCCACAGCAGACTCGACCCAGAGACAGCGGGTCCGAGCAAGTTCGACACCGAGAGGGTGGCACCGAAACGAGTCGGTACAGAGAGACCGGGACGCCGAAGATAAAAAAAAAAATGTGGCGTCGGAGCCGAAAAAGACAGCTGAAAAAGTTTCCATTCCGAAACATCCGGCCTCGGAACCGAAATCCGGTTCCTACACAGAGGAACAGGGAGTGTCTTCACAAATGCAAGGACATAAGTTTGGACAAGAACTGGAGTCAATGGAGCCAGACTACACTCAGAGAAGGCTCCACATCCAAAAGGACACAGGGAAGATAAGTACTCTTCCCCCAATTAGGATGAAAAGAAGACTTGCTTTTCAAGAAAAAGACAAGCAGCCACAGGCAAAGGTTGCAAGACAAATAACACCGCCACCATCTCCACCACGCTCAACGCACTCATCACCGGTAGCCACTCCACCACTGATGCAGTCCCCAACTCATACTAGAATGAGTCCGGATGATCCCGATGCATGGGATCTTTATGATGCCCTAGTGTCCGATAACAGCCCAGACTGTTACCCAGCGAGACCGTCACCACCTGAGGACAGTACAGCCTACACACAGGTGGTGTCAAGAGCAGCGGCATTTCATAATGTCACCCTGCATGCAGAGCCTATTGAGGATGACTTTTTATTTAACACACTATCCTCCACTCATAGCCAATACCAAAGCCTCCCTATGCTACCGGGAATGCCAAAACACTCCAAACAGGTGTTTCAGGAGCCTGTGAAGGGCAGGGCCATAACTCCAAAGGTGGAAAAAAAATGCAAGCCACTGCCAACAGACCCGGTATATATCACGCAGCAATTAACACCAGATTCTGTGGTAGTAGGGGCAGCTTGCAAGAGAGCAAACTCTCATACCTCGGGAGACGCACCACCTCCAGACAAGGAGTCGCAAGTTCGACGCTGCAGGGAAAAGGGTTGCAGCACAAGCGGCCAACCAATGGCGCATTGCCAACTCACAAGCACTGCTGGCAAGATATGATCGGGCTCATTGGGACGAAACGCAACATTTCATTGAACACTTACCCAAAGAGTTCCAGAAAAGGGCACAAGAGGTGGTGGAGGAAGGACAGGCTATCTCGAAGAATCAGATACGGCCCGCAATGGATGCAGCAGATACAGCTGCTAGGACAATAAATACTGCAGTAACCATAAGGAGACAGGCATGGCTGCGTACGTCAGGATTCAAGCCGGAGATACAACAAGCCGTGCTGAATATGCCTTTTAACGGACAGCAGTTGTTTGGGCCGGAGGTGGACACTGCTATCGAAAAACTTAAAAAGGACACTGATACGGCCAAAGCCATGGGCGCACTCTACTCCCCACAGAGCAGAGGCACATTTCGCAAAACGCAGTTTAGAGGGGGGTTTTGAGGACAAACTACAGAACCCACAACCTCACAAACAAGGCCCACTTATCAGAGCCAATACCAGCGGGGGAAGTTTTCGGGGTCAATATAGAGGGGGACAATTCCAAAAGAGTAGAGGGAAGTTCCAAAGTCCCAAAACTCCTCAGAACAAGCAGTGACTTCCACGTCACAAATCCCCAACACAACACCTGTGGGGGGGAGACTGACCAAGTTTTACAAACATTGGGAGGAAATAGCAACAGACACTTGGGTCCTAGCAATTATCCAGCATGGTTATTGCATAGAATTTCTCAAATTCCCTCCAAACGTCCCACCGAAAACACACTGTAAAAAACAACACATGGACCTTCTAGGACTAAAGGTCCAAGCGTTGCTACAAAAAGAAGCAATAGAATTAGCACCAATTCATCAGAAAGGAACAGGAGTTTACTCTCTGTACTTTCTCATACCCAAAAAGGACAAGACTCCAAGTCCTATATTAGATCTCAGAACGTTAAATACCTACATAAAATCAGATCACTTTCACATGGTGACATTACAGGACGTAATCCCACTGCTCAAACAACAAGACTACATGACAACTTTAGACCTAAAGGATGCATATTTCCATATACCAATACATCCTTCACACAGAAAGTACTTAAGGTTTGTATTCCAAGGAGTACATTACCAATTCAAGGTGTTGCCATTCGGAATAACAACTGCGCCAAGAGTTTACAAAATGCCTGGCAGTAGTAGCTGCACATATCAGAAGGCAACAAATACATGTGTTCCCCTTACCTAGACGATTGGTTAATCAAAACCAGCACACTAGAATGGTGTTCACAACACACAAGGTACGTTATAGAAACCCTCCACAAACTAGGTTTCTCAATCAACTACACAAAGTCACACCTTCAGCCGTGTCAAACACAGAAATACTTAGGGGCCACAATCAACACAGCAAAAAGGGATTGCCACTCCAAGTCCACAAAGGGTACAGGCATTTCACAATGTAATACAAGCCATGTATCCAAGACAAAAGATACAAGTCAAAATGGTGATGAAACTCCTAGGCATGATGTCCTCATGCATAGCCATTGTCCCAAACGCAAGGTTGCACATGTGGCCCTTACAACAGTGCCTAGCATCACAATGGTCACAGGCACAGGGTCAACTTCTAGATCTAGTGTTGATAGACCGCCAAACATACACCTCACTTCAATGGTGGAACAATATCAATTTAAACCAAGGGTGGCCTTTCCAAGACCCAGTGCCTCAATTCGTAATAACAGATGCCTCCATGATAGGGTGGGGGGCACACCTCAATCAACACAGCATCCAGGGACCATGGGACACTCAGCAAAGACAGTTTCACATAAATCACTTAGAACTACTGGCAGTATTTCTAGCGTTAAAAGCATTTCAACCCATAATAAGCCACAAAGCCACAAACACATCCTTGTCAAAACAGACATGACAACGATGTATTACCTAAACAAACAGGGAGGAACACACTCAACACAGTTGTGTCTCCTGGCACAGAGAATATGGCATTGGGCGATTCACAACCACATTCGCCTAATAGCATAGTTTATTCCAGGGATTCAGAATCCGTTAGCAGACAATCTCTCTCGGGATCACCAACAAATCAACGAATGGGAGATTCACCCCCAAATACTAAACACTTACTTCCAAAGTTGGGGAACACCACAAATAGACCTATTTGCAACAAAAGAAAACGCAAAATGCTGAAACTTCGCATCCAGGTACCCACAAGATCAGTCTCAGGGCAATGCGTTATGGATAAGTTGGTCAGGGATATTTGCATACGCTTTTCCCCCTCTCCCACTCATTCCAT
>NC_090438.1:123524280-123599280 GCF_031143425.1 Pleurodeles waltl
TGCTTTTGGTGTTGAACAAGGAAGATTGGATGGTGTCTGTCGACTTGCAGGATGCTTACTTTCATATCCCGATACTCAAGTCACACAGGAAGTATCTCCGGTTTGTGGTAGTATCGCAGCACTATCAGTTTGCGGTCCTTCCGTTTGGTCTTACTTCAGCACCTCGGGTCTTCACGAAGGTGATGTCGGTGGTTGCGGCAGAGCTCAGAAGGAAGGGGATAGCAGTATTCCCTTACTTGGACGACTGGTTGATCAAAGACAAGTCTCCGGAGCTTGTGTCGCATCATCTGCAGTCAACGACTCAGTTGTTGTTCGACCTGGGCTTTTCGGTGAACGAGCCCAAATCTCACCTGGAGCCCTCTCAGCGCCTCCTGTTCATAGGGGCAGTACTGGATACAACATTGAGTCGAGCCTTTCCTCCGCCTCAGCGGATTCAAGATTATCAGGAATTGGTTCCAATGTTTCAAAATGGAGCGGTAGTTCCAGTCCTCAAGGTCCTTCGTCTGCTCGGTCTGTTTGCCTCCTGCATTCTGTTGGTCACGCATGCTCGCTGGCACATGAGGGCTCTTCAGTGGTGCCTCCGAAGGCAGTGGTCTCAACACAAAGGAGATCTAGAAGGTGCTGTCAAGATCTCCAGAGATGCTGCTGTGGACTTGAAGTGGTGGATTGCGAGCAACAATCTTTCACAAGGAAAGCCGTTCATGCAGTCGCCACCAGTGGCCACGGTCATAACGGATGCTTCCACTCTAGGGTGGGGAGCTCATCTGGGGGATCTGGAGATCAAAGGCCTTTGGTCTCCACAGGAGCAGATGTTTCATATCAATCTGTTAGAGTTACGGGCTGTACGTCTGGCTCTCAAGGCCTTCCTCCCTTCCCTTCGTGGTCAGTCGGTACAGGTCCTGACTGACAATACTACCACAATGTGGTACATAAACAAACCGGGAGGGGTAGGGTCGTACCTTCTCTGCAGAGAGGCTCTTCGACTATGGTCCTGGGCAAAGGACCATCAGATTTGCTTGGTAGCAAATCATCTGGCCGGGGTCTTGAATGTACGTGCGGACAGTCTCAGTCGCCAATTCTCGGCAGACCACGAGTGGCGTCTCCATCCAGATCAAGTCCGTTTAATCTTCCAAAGGTGGGGGTTTCCTCGGGTAGATCTGTTTGCCACTCTGGAGAACGCGCATTGTCTGTTATTCTGCAGCCTCCAGTATCCGATGCAGGGAGCGTTGGGGGACGCGTTTCAAATAACCTGGTGCGGCCAGTTGCTTTACGCGTTTCCTCCCATACCCTTGATTCCTCGAGTATTGAGGAAGATTCGCCAAGACCGGGCTCTAGTCATCTTAATAGCTCCGGATTGGCCAAGGAGGGTGTGGTACTCCGACCTTCTCCAACTCTCAATGTGCCCTCCGCTCCGTCTCCCTTTCAGGGCAGACCTCCTCTCGCAGTCGCAGGGGCAGTTTTTACACCCCAACCTCCAGAGTCTGCACCTACATGCCTGGAGATTGAACGGGGCAACCTGAGTTCCTTCTCTCTCCCGCCTGATGTAGTGGATGTTATATTAGCGGCCAGGCGACACTCCACTAAATCTATCTACGCTAATAGGTGGTCTAAATTTGTTGCGTGGTTTGGAGAGAGGCAGATTGATCCCTTACATGCTCATCTATCGGACGTTTTGTCTTTTGCTCTGTCTCTAGCCCAGAAAGGTTGTGCAGTGGCTACCATTAAGGGTTATTTGTCGGCCTTGTCAGCCTTCATTTGTCTTCCAGACCAACCATTGTTATTTAAATCCCCTATTGTTATCAGATTCTTGAAAGGTCTTCTAAATAAATATCCTCCAAAACCATTCGTTATGCCGCAATGGGATTTGTCTTTGGTCCTGACTTTCCTTATGGGGTCCCCTTTTGAGCCTATGCATTCTTGCCCCTTTAGGTATTTGGTTATAAAAACAGTCTTCCTGGTAGCTATAACATCTGCAAGGAGAGTGAGTGAGTTGCAGGCCTCATTGGTAAAGCCCCCTTATACAACTTTTTATGGGGATAAGGTGGTGTTGAGGACCAAGGCTGCTTTCCTCCCGAAGGTTGTTTCACCTTTCCATTTGGCTCAGACAATTACTTTGTCCACGTTCTATCCTCCGCCTCATCCTTCTAAAGAGGAAGAAAGACTGCACCGTCTGGACCCAAAGAGGGCATTAAGCTTCTTTATTGATAGAACAAAGGAATTCAGGCTGGAGGATCAGTTGTTCATCGGATACGTGGGCAAGAGGAGAGGAAAGGCAGTCCACAAGAGAACACTCTCCAGGTGGGTTGTTCTTTGCATTAAAATCTGTTACTCTTTGGCAAAGAAGGATCCTCCTGAGGGCATTAGAGCTCATTCCACCAGAGCTAAGTCGGCCACTTCGGCCTTGGCCAGAGGTGTTCCTGTGGTCGACATCTGCAAGGCCGCAACTTGGTCGTCCCTTCACACTTTTGCGAAACATTACTGTTTGGACTCTGAGGTCAGAAGGGACGGCCATTTTGCACGGTCAGTGCTGCAGGATTTCTTGGTTTGACCATTTAGGCACCCACCACCGGGCGTGGTACTGCTTTGGGACTCTATTCATTAGGTGAGGAATCCACAGGTAGTGGTATCCATCAGAAGAACGAGTTACTTACCTTCGGTAGTGACTTTTCTGGTGGATACATTAGCTACCTGTGGATTCCTCACGGTCCCACCCGCCTCCCCGTTGCCTTTCTGGTCTTAACAAGTAATCCTTGAGTGCGCTCTGCTTGATCTTCAAGGTTGCAATAGATGTTGTATATATGGATACTTGTGTATATTTATATGTATATATATATCTTTGTGTATATACATGATTTGCATATATTTGTTGGTTTAAAAAAAACAAAAAAAAAGTTATATTAAATTCACAGGTATTCGTTGCAATATGGTGTATTTTACAAGGTTATGGGATGTTGCCTTGCTCTTTCATTGCGTTGGGTTGTTCTCATGCACGTAAAAAATGTTGGTACTGACGTCGGCACGTCGCCGAGGACCTCTTATTGCCTGCATGACATCAGACGGCATCGCGTGGGCTAGGGTGACGTCCTCGTCGACGTGCAGAGACTAGGAAGAAGATTTCCGTCGAATGCTGGAGCCAAGGAGTATTCATTAGGTGAGGAATCCACAGGTAGCTAATGTATCCACCAGAAAAGTCGCTACAGAAGGTAAGTAACTCGTTCATCTCTCTCTCTATATATATATCTATATCTATCTATCTGTGTATATATATATATATGTGTATATATATATGTATGTATATGTGTATGTATATATAT
This sequence comes from Pleurodeles waltl, assembly GCF_031143425.1. Classification (NCBI taxonomy): domain Eukaryota; kingdom Metazoa; phylum Chordata; class Amphibia; order Caudata; family Salamandridae; genus Pleurodeles; species Pleurodeles waltl. The sequence goes on from NC_090438.1 coordinate 123,527,595, forward strand.
GTATATGTGTATATATATGTGTATATATATGTGTATATATGTGTATATATATGTGTATATATATGTGTATATATATATGTATATATATGTGTATATATATGTGTATATATATATGTATATATATGTGTGTGTGTATATATATATATATATATATATATATATATATATATATATATATATATATATATATATATATTCGGGGCCGACCACATGGAAGCCTCATGGATCGGACTCCATTTCGGTTCTGTCCTTGGTGCCGTGAAATACAGACTGGCATCTGGTTTGCATCTTTGCCTTTCCCTGGATCATGGGGAAGAAAATTGTGAGGCCTGTCGATCCTTCTGATCGAAAAAGACTCCTTGAGACAGGAGGGCACGAAGACTCGAAATGGCGTCAAGAAGCAGCAAACGTCTCGACGTGGAGGAATAAATGATGCAAACAGCGGTCTTGGTTCAAGATTCTGAATCTGAACCGGAATCAGAAGAAGACAGACCGGTTACAGCAGGACTATATGTAAGTATGCCTGCCCCTGTACCCTCACAAAAGCAAAAACATAAGGCCTTGGGTACGCCCCTGCCGGAAGGCCATGGCTCGGCCCGAAAAAAAGACTACCGGCAACCAACTTACAATTTTGGCACCGCAAAAGGCCACTCCTCCCAAAACATCAGAGACAACAAAGAGCTCCGTGGCCGACTCCAGCAAACATCATTTTTCGGAGTCGAAAATTTGAAAACCACTTTCGGAGCAGAGAGCATTGATCCCGAAAAGGCCTGTTCAGAGCCGAAAAGGTCAGTATACACAGAGGAACATGGACTTTCAAAAAAGGATAAGGAAAGCCACAAAACCTCTGAAGAGGAGTATCAAGTACAACCAATACTTGAGGTTATGGATGAAAGGCACTCCAGGATTCACATCCATAGGGAAACAGGCAGAATTCAGACAGCATCTCCTCTAAATACAAAATGAAAGCTAACCTTTCAGGAGGAATTGGACAATATGCAGCCTCCAGCAGAAGTGCCAAAGCAGAAGGAGAAACCACCACCACCACCACCTCCTCAATCTTCTCCTCCTCACTCTCCACACCTACCTATCCTCCTACTAGTCCTACACCAGTGTAGTCACCCACTCACACTTTTGACTCACAACAGGACAATGTGGATCCATGGGACCTTTATGATCCAGATCCCATTCCAAGTAATGAGACAGCTATCCCTCTAAACCTTCACCACCTGAGGATAGCACTGTCTACAATCAAGTTATCTCTAGAGCTGCAGCATGCCATGGGATCACCATGCATATAGAACCCCTAGAAGAGGATTTCTTGTTTAACCCCCTATCCTCAACACACTCTATCAATGCCTTCCCATGCTCCCAGGCATGTTAAAACACGCAGATCAGATATTTAGTGAACCTCTTAAGGCACGTATAATAACACCCAGGATAGAGAAAAAATAAAAACCTCCACCCTCCTATCCTGATTACATCACCCATCAGGTATCTCCAGATTCAGTGGTCGTTAGCTCTGTCAGAAAAAGAGCAGTCAGTCAGTCATCGGGGATGTGCCCCCACCTGATAAGGAGAGCAGGACATTTGATGATGCAGGGAAACGAGTTGCATCCCAGGCAGCAAATCAGTGGAGGATAGCCAATTCACAAGCACTGTTAGCTCGCTATGACCGAGCCCATTGGGACGAGATGCAAGACATAATCCAACATATCCCCAAAGAACACCAAAAGAGGGCACAGCAAGTAGTGGAAGAAGGGCAGGCCATTACTAACAATCAAATTTGATCTGCCGCTGCTAGAAGTGTCAATACTGCAGTCACAATACGCAGGCATGCATGGCTCAGATCTTCTGGTTTTAAACCAGAAATACAGCCAGCTGTGTTAAATATGCCATTCGATTAAAAAAAAAAAAAAAAAAAAAAAAAAAGCATCTTTTTGGGGCAGAAGTTGACACAGCCATGTAAATATTAAGAAAGGATTCAGACACGGCAAAAGCAATGGGCGCACTATATTCGACACCATACAGAGGGATCCTTTCGGAAAGCTCAGTTTCGAGGTGGGTTTCCACATCACAGGCAAAACCAACCTACCAACCCTAATACCAACAAGGTAGTTTTAGGGGCACATATAGAGGACAGTACCAGAGAAACAAAGGGAAATTTCAAACCTCTAAGCAACCTCCACAGCTCCCTAAACAGTGACTTTTCTCATTCCTTTCCACTCCTCTCATGTGAGGGGGAAGCCTACAACAGTTCCACACAAATTGGCAAAACATTACCACAGACAATTGGGTACTATCAATAATCTGCAATGGCTATTGCCTAGAATTGATATACACTCCTCCAAATATACCACCAAGGTCACACAAACTATCCACAGAACACACAATTCTGTTAGAAGTAGAGGTCCAACCTCTACCACTCAAACAAGCAATAGAATTGGTACCACAATCTCAAATAGGGACAGGAGTTTACTCACTATATTTCCTAATTCCCAAAAAAATGGCACCCTCAGGCCAATGTTAGATCTCAGGAACCTCAATCTTTACATCCTGTCAGAACATTTTCACATGGTAACTCTACAAGATGTTATCCCACTACTCCAAAAACACGATTGCATGGCGGCATTAGACCTCAAAGATGCGTATTTTCATATACCCATCCATCCTGCACACAGAAAATATCTCAGGTTTGTCATTCAAAGAAAGCACTATCAGTTCAAAGTGTTGCCCTTCTGAATAACAGCTCCAAGGGTATTCACAAAGTACCTAGCGGTAGTTGCAGCCTACCTAAGAAGACAACATATACATGTCTTTCCATATGTAGACGATTGGCTAATAAAATCAAACAGTCATATGCAAAGCCAAAATCATACGCATTATGTAATACAAACCTTTCACACATTAGGCTTCTCTATAAACTACCAAAAATCACATCTACAACCGGCACAAATAAAACAGTATTTGGGTGCAATACTAAATACTCAGCAAGCACTAGCATTTCCAAATACACAAAGGATACAAGCATTCCAAAATGTAATCACACAAATACAAACAAATCAACGATACACTGTCAGATTTGTCATGAAGGTTTTAGGGATGATGGCACCATGTATTGCAATTGTTCCACACGCAAGACTAAACATGTGGCCCTTATAACAGTGCCTTGCACAACAATGGTCACAGGCACATGGTCAACTTCAAGATCTAGTGTTGATAGACCGCCAAACATGCATGTCCCTTCAGTGGTGGAATTCCACAAATCTAAGCAAAGGGCAGCCATTTCGAGACCCTGTGCCTCAGACCATAATTACACAATCAAATTAATTTACTAGCACAATATATCCCAGGATAAACAATCAGCTGGCAGATCTCTTAAGCAGAAATCACCAACAAACCCATGAATGGGAGATTCACTCCCAAGTACTTCAAAAGTACTTTCAAAGGTGGGGAACACTAGACATAGATCTATTCGCAAGAAGAAAACGCAAAATGCCAAAACTTTGCATCCAGACACCCACATCCCCTATCCAGGGGCAATGCTCTATGGATCAATTGGTTAGGGATATTTGCTTATGCTTTTCCCCCCTCTCCCACTTCTTCCCTTTCTAGTCAGCAAACTACGTCAAATGTCACTCACCATGATACACATAGCACCAACATGGGCACGCCAGCATTGGTACACAACACTCCTAGATCTGTCTGTAGTACCTCACTCACAAACAGACCAGATTTTTTTACACAAAACAAAGGTCAAAACCCCAATGCTCTCAATGTAGCGATTTGGCTCATGAAGTCCTAGAACTTGGTTACCTAAAACATCCACCAGAATGTAAGGAAGTAATTAAACAAGCATGTAAACCTACTACTAGTCAATGCTACACAAACAAGTGGAAAAGATTTGTCTACTACTGTCAATCTAAAAACACTGATCCACTTACTGCATCTATACAAGATATTGCATGCTATTTACTTCATTTGCAAAAATCTAATTTGGCTTTCTCATCCATCAAGATACACCTTACTGCAATATCTGCATCTGCATATGTGCAGACTATTCAACATACTTCTCTATTCAGAGTTCCTGCTATTAAGGCCTTCATGGAAGGACTCAAATGCATTATTCCACCTAGAACACCACCTGTTCCATTGTGGAATTTAAAAATCGTACTTACCAGACTCATGGGACTACCTTTTGAACCCATACACTCTTGTCAAATCCAATTTTTAACATGCAAGGTCGCCTTCCTTGTAGCTATTACTTCTTTAAGAAGAGTTAGTGAAATACAAGCATTCACACTTGAAGATCTTTTTTTCCAAATGCACAAACATAAAGTTGTACTTACAACAAATCCAAACTTTCCTCCAAAAGTAGTATCTCCATTTCACATCAACCAAACAATGCAATTGCCAGTCTTCTTTCCACAGCCAAACTCTATGGCAGTACGAGCTCTTCATACCCTAGATCTGAAAAGAGCTCTTACGTACTATATAGACAGAACTAAAGATTGTAGGAAAACAAAGCAACTTTGTGTTGCTTTCCAACAACCATATACAGGCAATCCTATATCAAAACAAGGTTTAGCAAGATGGATTGTTAGATGCATACAGACATACTATATTAAAGGAAAAAGACAACTTCTGATCACTCCTAGAGCACCTTCTACAAGAAAGAAACTTGCTTCAATGGCATTTTTAGGAAGCATACCAGTGGTTGATATATGTAAAGCAGCCACATGGTCAACTCCCCATACATTTACAAAACACTACTGTGTTGATATTTTCTCACAGCAACAAGCCACTGTAGGCCAGGCTGTCTTAAGGGCATTATTTCAAACAACTTTAACTCCTACAGGCTAGCCACCGCTTTTTTGGAGGACTTACTGCTTTTTAGTCTATGCATAGCGTGTGTATCTGCAGCTATACATGCCATCGAACGGAAAATGAAACTTACCCAGTGTACATCTGTTTGTGGCATGTAGTGCTGCAGATTCACATGCACCATCCCTCCTCCCCGGAAGCCTGTAGTCGTTTTAAGTTTACATTTGTACATATGTATATACATTTACATGGACATCTCTTTGTATTTCTGTACTCTCACTCATTCCTTCACCCTCTGCGGGAAAACAATCTAACAATGGAGTCGATGCGCACTGGAACCGAGAGGAGTGATCACATGATCCTTTGACTCTGAAAAGACTTCTTCAAAGAAAAACAACTTTTAACACTCCTAGCCCAACACTAGATGTCGGAAGAGTTATGCATAGCATGTGAAACTGTACCACTACATGCCACAAACAGATGTACACTGGGTAAGTGACATTTTCCATATATATTTATCTATCCGAAACGTGTTGACATTCTTTGCAGGAAACTGTTGTAATCACATGGAATAAAGCTGAAGCAATCCAACTTTGAATATTGATTTGTCCTCATGACTTGGAGTCGATGAAGGGATCAGTGCAGGCGTCTGGTGTTCCATCTGTTGTGGATTTTTTAAAAAAAAAATATATATATATATATATATATATATATATATATATATATATATATATATATATATATCTTCCCAAAATTAACAATACTGGCCGCCCCATCATCTCTGGCAGTGATGCAGTCGCTGAGACTATCTTTGTCAACCTGCTACTCCAGTCCATTGTCCAAAAACATCCATCTTTTAAGGACACCAGTCACTTCCTTCAGATAATTGAAAAATTAAACCAAACCTTCACTTTTTATGATGACACTTCTGGCTACATTTGATGTTACATCATTATACACCCATATAACACATGATGATGGGCTTATGGCATGATCTGATGCTCTTAATAAAAGAACTGTGAAAAATCATCAACAAATGTGCCTACCAACTTTACAAGAGTTATCCTTAATCTAAAAATTTTACCTTCAATGGTAAACACTATCTGCAGATACAAGAACTTCCATGGGCACTCGGATGGCTCCTTCTGATGCGAATATCTTTATGGGCAAACTGGAGCACTATTTACTTGCGTGTTCTCGCATCAAACCACTGGGATGGCTACAATACATTGACATATTTATAATATGGAATGCAGGAAGCAGAACATTTGAGCAATTCACAGCTTTTATCAAAAGTATCCATCCTACCATCAAATTCACCATACTAACTGAACAGAAGTCATCTCCCTTTTCTGGATGTGTTACTCACCATTCGTGAACAAACAATTATACCTGATCTGTACAACAAGCCTACAGTTGCTCATTTGTATCTAAACTGGACTTCGTCGCCCACACCAAACTCCGCATTATCTACAGCAAAGCACTCCTAATAAGACGCATCTGCAGCAACGAAGACACCTTTAAAGACCATCTACAGGAGCTTGTTACATTATTGAAAAAACAATCCTACTTAAGCAAGCTGTAACAAATGCAGGAGTTCATTGCTGCGATTCTGAAAGGTGCGTCACTTGTGAATACCTTTTACAAACATCAGCAACTAGCTCTGTTACAAGAAGGACCTATTGAATAAGACAGCATCTTACATGTCACTCAACATGCATTATTTTTGTGATTCAGTGCCAAAGCTGTAAAAAAACAATATGTAGGCCAAGCAGTGAATGACCTCAGTACATGATTCGGGAACCACAAATCAACAAGTAACTTGACCACCATGTAGCCAGTCATTTTAACCTTGTGTACCATTTACTATCCAATTTGAAGATGTTCCCTGTGGAACATGTCTTAAAGGAAGAACTACTGGACATCAGAACTTCTGGATGTACCATTTAAAATCACCGCATCCAGATGGACTGAACATCACTGGCAACACCACTTGATTTATGCATATCTGAAGAGTTCGCAGGACTGCATTGATTCCACATTCCAATTGGAATCTTCACTTGTGATGCTTTTTGAAAAATCTGCAGTGTCAGCTGTGCCTCCACTGAGCAAACCATCTTGTACTACCTGAGGAAGGCAGAAGCCAAAAGCCGAAACTTTGTAGTGGAAATATATTTTTGTTCTTTGGTGAGACCATCTGTTTGACTTATGTCTTTCTTGGATGGATATATATATATATATGCTGCTGACGGTCACCATTTGCTACTTTTAGTTAGCACATAGTTTCCATAGGAAAAACGTTTTTTGACGACTTATTTTTCACTGTTTGCCGAATCTACATGAAAGTTTCAAAAAGTGTCCTATAGGGTCCTGTTGCACATGGGAAGGGGTCAAAAAGTGCATTTCCCATGTCAATTACCATAGGGTCTTTGAACACGGCTACAGGCCGACCCGCTGAACAGAATTACTCCAAATTTGGCAGGAAGGTAGATCCTGGTGCGAAACTCATGCTTTTTTGTGATTTGCTGTAAATCTGTTCAGTAGTTTTAGAGTGATTAAAGGATAAAAACAGCTATCTAGGGACATTATTCCTCCTTGGATCCAACAGTCTTTGAGGTGATATCTGATTGGCTGCCAAAGACGTATTGCCAGCCATTTTGGGACTTTGCTCCAGCTGAGTCCCTAACAAAAAGAAAGGGGGCAGGGTACTAGTAATGTAACCCATTAGCCTTGATCCTGGTACACTGCCAGGGCAAAGAAATATATATTTATTTAGGGCACTGCTAATTACTCCACATATTACAGCATTCATTACATATTTTTTTAACCCTATTAAAAGTAGCAGTGTAACATTAGCAGTCAAATTATTGAAAAGAACTGTGCATGTTATAGTTGCCTTAGGGCGCGAGTTGGTATTTTGAGAGAGACATAAATGGAACTGCTGGATTTCTGTGGTTTTGTAGGAGTAAATTCACAACCTAACATTCCTGTAACTTCTTTTTTTTTTTTTTTTTCTTTTTTTAGATGAATGAAACAAAAATATATATATGTATATTTATTTGGTGGCATGTGTGGCGGTAAAGTGATCCCTCTTCTTTGAGATACTGTGCATGGGCATAGACTGCATTGTAAGATTGTTTTCTTTCCGCCATTGAGTTCGGACGTGTTAACCGGTGCTCTGGTTCGAGACCGTTTTCAGGCTCCCTTCAGACCATTCTTAAAATCTGTACTTGCTGGTATTGTTTTTATTCGCATTCTACCTTTGACCAACGAAAGCAGAAGAAAATAGTCATCCATCAGTTTGGCGCTGTCCAATCACTGCCTCAGAGCCTTCTTTCTCATCTCATCGGATTCGATCGACAATGCCCTGCTAATGTAACGGACTCCATTTAGTTTGTCTCAGCTGCCTCGCACAATACCTGCACACTGACGCCGTCAGGTTTGTAACCTGTCTCTCTCCCAACCACGAGGAGGAGAGCTGTGAGGCCTGTCAATTTCTTCGGTGAAAGAAAACATTGCAGGATTGTCGGCACGTTAGAAAGAAATGCAGCACAAAGACCTGGAGTAGACTCCTGACATCTTCAATCACCATGTCAAACAGGAGGAAGAACTGTACGAGGCCTCAGCAGCAGAGGAAGAGGGTTTTTCCATACCGAACTCTGAATCTGACTCCGAAACCAAGCTCAGCATGCAGATAAAATCTTCCGTCAGGACAGTGAGCAGTGAGTACACATGCCCCTGTAAAGCCCATTAGAAGACATTTGGTACTGACCCAACATACGGCTCTTGGACCTCCACTGCTGACAGGCCATGATAGGCACCGGCCATATGCTAAGGATGCCCCACCCTTGGGCCTGGCACCAAAAGCCAAACTCCAACCTCCCGCTGCCATACCATGCCGAACACTCTTGGTACCAAGCTGACCATCTGACTCCTCAGCTCCCAGCACCCCGGCTCGGACCACTTCAGTGCCAAAACAAAAACCTACTTGGGCACTGAAAGCTTTTACTTAGGAACTGATCCTCGATACAGCAAGGCTTGATCCGAAGCCAATGTTAATTCACATTCAGCCCTCTACTAGTCGAATTCTGGCAAAGGCAGTGAAGTTGACTCCTACACTATTGAATTGGGCGGTTTTCATTTGAGGAGGCCATTGATTTGCCTGGACCGCCTAAAAAAAGGAAGGACATTGCCACCAGTCGTATACTACCACCTTTGCCTGCGTCTCTCACCTCCTCTACCTTACTCACCACCAACATCACCTCCTTCACCACAGTCTGTGATATAACTGATGTTACTCCACCAGGCTTCCTGCAGTTTTATACAGGGGATCAAGGAGAGGGAGGTGACCTAGATCAGCTACCTACAAATCCTTGGTACGCTTAAGACATTGACCCCCCTCCCCCCTTCCGCCCAGGAGATACCAACCCAGACCCCCTCCTCAGCAAAACTATCGCCCCCAGATGATGCCACTTCATTCCAGGAACTCTTAGCTAGGGTAGCGGCATATCATCAGGTCCCCTTACACAAAGACCCTATAGAGGATGATTTCGTTCTTGAGATGCTTTTTTCCACCACTAAGGCATACCAATACTTGCCCAAGTTAAAAGGGATGACTCATCATGCAGATGAGATATTTAATGATCCGGTACTCTGCTGTTATTATACCCAGGGTAGATAAAAAGCAGCACCTTCAAATCCTCCTTATATTAGGGGTCACTCCCCCCAGACTCCCTAGTAGAATCTAATGCTCACATGAGGGCTAGTTCCCAAACAGCAGATGCCCCTCCATCCAATAAGGAGTCTAAACTTATTGATGCATCAGTCAACATGTTAACAGTACAGGCAGCCAGCCATTGGTGAATTGCCAACACTTGAGAGCTTTTGGCAAGATATGGGTTAGAGCCCACTGGGATGAAATGGAGTTCCTCCAACATCTTCTTGAGTGCAAGAAAAAAAGTCACCAAATCGTTCAAGAGGTCAAACTGATCTCCAGCAAATCTATCAGATGTGCGTTTGATGCAGCAGACACAGCTGCCAGAGCATAAACACAAGTATACTGTTGCCAAGGTGGATCAAACGTTAGAAAAAATGAAACAAGACAGAAGTTGCCAAATCCATGTGGGCTCTTCAAGCTCCCACTCCTCGTGACCCCTTTTGATGGCCCACACACAAACAATACACCAAAACAACATTATCAGAGGCCTCTACCTCCTGTAGGTAACATCAAACCTTGTCTTTAAGGGGATATTACCGAGGCTCGGAAGAGTGCCTCCACTCGTGCCACTGCTTTCACCTCCAAACAGTGACTCTATTCTTCCTGACCATCTAAAACCTGTCTGGGATGTCCATAGCATTTCTTCCCCACTTGGGAAACCATAACAGACCAGCGAGTGTTGGACGTTATCCAACATGGTTATTTTCTGGTGCTCATCAGAACGCCTCCAAACATCCCATCTTGCAAACACAAACTTTCCATAGAACGGTTAAATTTGCTGAATCACTAATTACAAGCTCTCCTTCACAAAGAGGCCGTAGAGCTAGTATGTTTTTACTGGAAAGGCACAGGAATACACTCTGTATACTTTTTAATTCCCCAAAAAGACTGATCACTTCAACCTGTTTTAGACCTCTGAACACTGAATTGTTAAATCCTCTTGGAACGCTTTCATATGGTAACTCTCCAGGTTGTCATTCCTCTGCTACAGCAGGGTGACTTTGTCTGAACTAGACTTAAAGGGTGCTTACTTTCTCATCCCAATCCATGCAGCTCACCTCAAATACCTCAGGTTCGTTATATGGGGAAAGCGTTACCAGTTCAAAGTGCTCTCATTTGGGGTCACTACAGCACACCTTGTCTGTACTGAATGTCTGGTGGTAGTCGCAGCACATCTGCACAGGCAGTGTATTCATGTCGTCCCATATCTGGACTGGCTCAACAAATCCAGTATGCTTCCACTATGCATCCAACACACCCTGACCACGCTTCACCTACTTCATCAATTTTGAATTTACCATCAGCTTACAGAAATCACACCTCCAACCTTCACAGATCCAGCAGTATCTAGGGGCTATCCTCAACACACAGCTGGATTAGCCTACCAAAATGCAATCCGGATTCAGAACCTCACAACCCTGCTGTAACAGGTTTACCCCAATCAATGTATAACAGTCTGAACAGTTCAATGCATCTTGGGCATGATGGTGTCTTGTATTGCAATAGTACCATATCAGGGCTCGAAAAATCATAAAAATGTTACAAGACCTGCAGGTCAAGTAACTTAAATAATCTACTCTACCTACTGTAATGTACTTGACCCGTAAACCAGTCTCAAATTGTGTGATCCTAGGCACATAGTTTACAGTCGCATTTTTCTTATTTCTCACATATGATTGCACCTTCAAATGTGAGCTCAGCATTTCTGCAGAACAAAAAAAATATTTGAAGTAGACTTAAGTTTGCCGCATGCGTCGTAGCATTCTAGGCCACAAACTCATTACTTTTAGCCCACATAACCTAGGACTTCTTTTAGCTTGCAAACATTGCCATCAGAGCGGGAGTGTTTCACCGTTCGTTTAAACACTCAATTTTAATATTACCAAGCCATGATGTGGTGACATATTGTCATCTACACACAGCAAATTTCCAAGAAATGTCCAAAAACCTTTCCACTAACTTGCAGCTTTACTGATAAAACTGTACAGTGTATTACAAATCTGTGAAAATTGGGTTTCAGAAAACATATCCTTTGCACATCAACATGTAAAGTGTTTTTTATTGTTTTCATCCTATTAAAATATTTTTTCATCACACAAATATAAAAAAGGGCTTTCACAACTACTGAAATATATTTTTAAATGTTTGTACAGCTGTCTTAGTCATTTAAATGTTGTCTGTTGGGAAAAGCATGACACACTATACCCTGTTTTTTTACATTCTAAGCAGCAGGTCACTCAATTCACCTTACAAAGTCCTGGAACTATGTAGTCAGAAGGAAAATGTAATTGTAAGAAACTGATGTTTGACCTCAGTGAGCACAGAGCAAATGTGACATAAGAACATTTAAAGGCATCTTTTATTGCCCCTCCACTTTTCAACTGAACACCTGTTCAGTGTCCACTCGCCAGAAGGGACGAGTAATTATTAAAAATAGCTCGACCTGATCAAATAAGACTCACCACTGCGAGTGGTTGGGTGAATTTTTCGAGCCCTGCATATTCAAGACTACACATGGTCCTGCTGGAGGATTGTCTGGTGAGTCAATGGTCTCAATCACAGGGATTGTTATAAGAGCTAGTGTTGGTAGACAGCCGCACTCCTCACTCTCTGCAATGGTAAACACTCAAAACCTATCAAAAGGGTGCTGTTTCTCGACCCTGTCCCCAGATCATTCACAGCGGACCCGTCCCTTTCATAACGAGGTGTTCCTCACAATCCAAGGACTCTGGGACTCCAGTCACCAAGTTCTACACATCGACTACCTAGAACTGCAAGCCATTCATCTGGCCCTCAAAGCCTTTTTAGTTCACCTGACTGGCCAAGTTGTCTTAGTCCAGACAGACAACACAACAGCTATGTTTTATCTACAGAAACAAGGTGGTATAAGGAAACACTTTACAGTTATCATGCCTCTCAGACTATTTGGCATTGGGCAATACACACCACATGGAAGGCCTTAAAAGAGTAATTCCTCCCAGAATGCCCCATGCACCTGCTTGGAATCTGAATATTGTACTTACAAGACTTATGGGGCCACCATTTGAACCATTGCATAACTGTCCTCTTCAATTCCTATCATGGAAAAAGCCTTTTTTACTGGCAATCACTTCACTAAGATGTGTCAGTGAGCTCCAGGCACTAACCTTGGGTGAGCATTTTCTCCATTTACACAGAGCTAGAGTAGTCCTTTGCCCTAACCCAAAATTCCTTCAAAAGGTAGTTTCCACTTCCCACCTAAGCCAGAAAGATGGATTCAAGCTTGCCTGGCTGATGAGGGGTGAAACCCTGAAACCGGTCCCAGGATGCTTGTTTCCGGTCCAGGGCAGTTCGGGCTGGACTATTCCCATGAGGAACAGGGTCAAGACTGATTTGCATTTGGCTGGGTCCAAACTGGGGTGGCATGGTGAGCAAAAGAACGATGGATTAAACCCAGATCTGTGACTGGGGGTGAGTGTTTGCATTGTTCAGCACTCCGTCCATCATCCTTTTGTGTTGCTAAAAAAAGCTCAGCCTGATCAATTATAACTCGCCATAGCCAGTGGCCGAGTAGAATTTTCAATCCCTGTGGTATCTACAGTCACACATGCCATTGAACAGATTGTTACTCACCCTGTAAGCATCTGTGCGTGGCATGTACTGATGTAGATTCACCGGCACCCACCCTCCTCTCCAGACCTCTGTCGCCGTTGCAGTATCCTCTTATAATTTCATATGCATAGACATCTCTAACACTTCACTCACACAGTCTCACCTGATTGCGGGAAAACAATCTAATAATGAAGTCAATGTTCATGCGCAGTATGACCGAGAGTAAGGGTCATTTTACGTTGTGACTCCAAAAGCTTCTTCAAAGAAAAACAACTTACACACATCCTGACCCAACAGTAGATGGCAGGAGTATGCAGAGCATATGAATCTACAGCACTACATGTCACGAACAGATGCTTACAGGTTAAGTAACATAATTATTTTTCCCATAATGATTCTATTGTAAGTATACCACACCAACGCAGCTTAGCATTCAACTTGTTAGCGAGCAGATCTCAGACTATAAAGGCCGTCATAGTTCTTTGGAATAAAGAAGTACAACACAAACAGGATATCACATTTGTTGACTTGGAAGCACTACTAACTTCATCTGCAAATGTCTCCTGTTTTAGCATGGAGAACAGCAGAACCTGTGTTCCCTTAGCGGGAAATTGATTTGAAATTGTGCACACTAAACAGAACATGGTCAAAGCTCAAAGTAGATTGAGGGGTAGGAAAACATGATTGCTGTTATTGAGGACTCCTTTTTCTGGTAAAGTGTTTGGTTATGTATTTATTAAAGGCGGGCTCCCAGTATTAAAATGATGCAATTCTGAAAAGTTAGCAGAACTCTACTAATATTTTATAAAGGGCAAGAGATCAGCTCCTCTGTGGATTTCTGGAAGATAACGAAGAAATTGGATTACTGGTTGAGGGATTTGAAACCCTTCTCAAGCAGCAACCACAATTCTTCTCAAGGTGAAACCACAAGCAAACACTGTTAATCTGTGCTTAACCCTTATATAGCGTGGCACACCGCAGTAAGGTTTAACTCGGAGGGAATGTGTAAAGTATTTCTACAACACTTCATGCAATAACACAATGAAAACTAACCAGAAAAGGAATATTAGACGATGTTTAATGAATAAAACAAGACTGAGCTAACAATCCAATTAGTAAAACCGAAGTTATTGAATTTTAAAGTTTTGAGAGAAAATAGTGCCAAAAGAAGTGCTTACTGCAATGGAGGGTGGGCCTGCTAAAAAGGACCCATTCTGATGGATACAACTACCTGTGGATTCCTCACCTCATGAATACTCCCATGGCGCCAGCATTCGACGGAAATCTTCTTACTAGTCTCTGCACGTCGACGAGGACGTCACTGTCTCGCACGCGACGCCGTCTGACGTCATACAGGCAATAAGAGGTCCTCGACGACGTGCAGACGTCAGTTCCCTTTTTTCCGTGCATTCGAAACGGTTATCTTCGAGGGAGCAACTGTTACTCTTGCGGTTACAGTGTATATCTTGCTGCGTACTCTTTCTCTGTGGAAATAATGTCGCAGAGAAAGTCTGGATTTAAGCCTTGTCGTGAGTGTGGAGGCAAGATGTCGGTGACGGATCCTCATTCCGATTGCCTTTGGTGTTTGAGCTCCGACCACGACGTCTCGACTTGTGATTCGTGTCAGCACATGAATCCGAAGGCCCTTAAAGAACGCGAGGCGAAGCTGTTTATGGCCAAGTCAAAGGAGAAGCATCACAAGAAAAAGTCTTCTCCAAGACATCGGCGTCATCGAGACTCCCGGCGCCGTAGAGAATCTCGGCGTCATTCAAGGGAGGCTCGTTCCAGGTCTCCGGATCGGCGCCGGAGGACATGGGAGGTCAGCCCCACGGTGACGCCGCATCCTTCGACGCCGTTGCTCTCTCCGGCGTCTCCAACTTCGCCTGGACAGGCGTCGGTGATTGAGGTATTGGAGCCTCAAGTGTTTTCTCCGGCGCAGACGCCGAGGCCGGCGTCGGGGTCGCCTCCGAGTCAGGCACCCCAGTATCCGGCTTTTCCCACCCCTGGAGCCGATAGTTCCGCATTCTTGAATGCGATGTATGCCATCTTCCAACAGATGGCTCCAGGGGGTGCTCCGGCTGGGCCTTTGGCCTTTTCTTTGGGTGATCCTGCGCCTCTTCGGCCGGCACCCTTTATGCCCTTTCTCCCGTTTGGGAACGTGGGCTCGGCGCCAGTGTCGGCGCCGGTGGCCGCTCCGATGGCTTCGGACGGATTGGCCCCAGGGATTTCCATCCCGTCGACGTCGAGATTTCGGCCTGTGACTCCGGTGGGTCCATCCGTTTCATCTGCTCTTCAGTCGGCGCCGAAGTTACCTGTGGCGCCGGATGCGGCGTCGGTGGCTTCGGAAGATCGGCGCCGATCTCCGACTTCGGCGGAGGTATTGTCGACTCCGCGGATTGAGCAACGACTGCATTCAAGGAGGCGTGCTCTCCGGGTACTAGAGGAGCAGGAGTACCAACGAGCCCTAGAGGAAGGAGAGCTAGAGGACTCGGGTGATGGGCTGCGTGGACTGGAGTCGGCCAGTGGGCTGGACACTTCCCCTGAGTGGGACCTTTCGTCCCCGGGGGAATATACCGAGGAAGCTGCTTCCTTTCATACAGTGGTACGGAAGGCAGCTAGTTTTTTGGACCTGCCTTTGCCGGTGGTGGAGGCGAAACAAAACCTTTTGACAGAGGTGTTGCATCCGGCCTCAGCCGCGGCGGAGCCTCTATTACCTTTTAATGACGCTCTGCTGGATCCGGTTTTAGAGGTGTGGAAGAAGCCGGCATCTTCCCCAGCAGTTCAGAGCCGTGGCCAGGAGGTATCGGACGGCTCCAACTGATCCTGGTTTCCTATCTAGGCACCCTACGCCGGAGAGCTTGGTTGTGCAGGCCTCCTGTTCGTCCAAGTCCGCGCCTGGTTCTTTTCCGACGGTGCCGGGGGACAGAGATTCAAAAAAGCTGGAGGCGCAGTCGAAGAAGATTTTTTCGTCCTGCAGTCTGGCTTTAAAAGCCACCAATGCAACCTGTATCCTGGGGAGGTATATTCATGCTCTGATGGATGACATCTCCTCTTCGTTTACAGAGCTTCCCCAGGGTCTTTTGGATCTTGTCTCTGATGCTCAGGCTGCTGCGACCCAAATTATCCAGACGGGACTGGATACCACCGACTCGGTAGCCAGAGCAATGGGCACAACTGTGGTGGAAAGGAGACAGGCCTGGCTCCGTAACTCGGGCTTTTCGGCAGATGTACAGTCCACATTGTTGGATCTCCCGTTTGATGGGGACAAACTGTTTGGGGCTAAGGCTGATTCGGCCTTGGAACGGTTTAAGGAGAGCAGGGCCACGGCTAAGTCGCTGGGACTCCAAGCTCCTTCTTCCACGGCCTCTTCCAGATTCTTCAGGAGGTTTCGTGGATTTGGGCGTGGCTCTTCCTCCTCTTCCTTTCGGGGAAGATATCAGCAACCTGCCTCTTCCCATCCCTATAGATCTTTTAGGGGGAGGGGTAGGGTCCGCACCAGGGGAGCTTCTCAGCAGCACTCTGCCTCTTCCTCATCCTCTGGCGGGGTGCAGCAGGGGAAGCAGCCTTAGGCTTCCACCATTTCCCACTCACTCCTCTCCTGTAGGGGGAAGATTACAGCATTTTCTCACCAAATGGGAGACGGTTACGTCGGACACTTGGGTTCTCAGTGTTGTGGGAAAAGGCTACACCCTTCCCTTTCGGGAGTTTCCGCCCCTCATCCCGCCCCGCCCTTCGTATTGTTCACAAGAACACCTCCTGTTGCTAGAACAGGAGGTAGAAGTCCTCCTTTTAAAGGGCGCGGTGGAGTTGGTCCCGGAGCAGGAAAGGGGTCAAGGAGTTTACTCAAGGTATTTCCTGATTCCCAAGAAGGATGGTCGTTTGAGACCAATTCTGGACCTGAGGATCTTGAATTGGTTCCTCAAGCAGGAAAAGTTCAAGATGCTGACCCTAGCACAGGTGCTTTTGGCGTTGAACATGGAAGACTGGATGGTGTCTGTCGACTTGCAGGATGCTTACTTTCATATCCCGATACTCAAGTCACACAGGAAGTATCTCCGGTTTGTGGTGGGATCGCAACACTACCAGTTTGCGGTCCTTCCGTTTGGTCTTACTTCAGCACCTCGAGTCTTCACGAAGGTGATGTCGGTGGTTGCGGCAGAGCTCAGAAGGAAGGGGATAGCAGTATTCCCTTACTTGGACGATTGGTTAATCAAAGCCAAGTCCCCGGAGCTTGTGTTGCGTCATCTGCAGTCAACAACCCAGTTGTTGTTCGACCTGGGCTTTTCGGTGAACGAGCCCAAATCTCACCTAGAGCCCTCTCAGCGCCTCCTGTTCATAGGGGCAGTACTGGATACAACATTGGGTCGGGCCTTTCCTCCGCCTCAGCGGATTCAAGATATT
This sequence comes from Pleurodeles waltl, assembly GCF_031143425.1. Taxonomy (NCBI): domain Eukaryota; kingdom Metazoa; phylum Chordata; class Amphibia; order Caudata; family Salamandridae; genus Pleurodeles; species Pleurodeles waltl. The sequence continues at coordinate 123,545,128 of NC_090438.1, forward strand.
CAGGATTTGGTTCCAATGTTTCGAAATGGAGCGGTAGTTCCAGTCCTCAAGGTCCTTCGTCTGCTCGGTCTTTTTGCCTCCTGCATTCTGTTGGTCACGCATGCTCGCTGGCACATGAGGGCTCTTCAGTGGTGCCTCCGAAGGCAGTGGTCTCAACACAGAGGGGATCTAGAGGGTACTGTCAAGATCTCCAGAGATGCTGCTGTGGATTTGAAGTGGTGGATTGCAAGCAACAATCTTTCACAAGGAAAGCCGTTCCAGCAGTCGCCACCAGTGACAACAGTCATAACGGATGCTTCCACTCTAGGGTGGGGAGCTCATCTGGGGGATCTGGAGATCAAAGGTCTTTGGTCTCCAGAGGAACAGATTTTTCACATCAATCTGTTAGAGTTACGGGCTGTACGTCTGGCTCTCAAGGCCTTCCTCCCTTCCCTTCGTGGTCAGTCGGTACAGGTCCTAACGGACAATACTACCACGATGTGGTACATAAACAAGCAGGGAGGAGTGGGGTCGTACCTTCTCTGCAGAGAAGCTCTTCGACTATGGTCCTGGGCAAAGGACCATCGGATTTGCTTGATAGCAAACCATCTGGCCGGAGTTTTGAACGTGCGTGCGGACAGTCTCAGTCGCCACTTCTCGGCAGACCACGAGTGGCGTCTCCATCCAGATCAAGTCCGTTTAATCTTCCAGAAGTGGGGGTTTCCTCGGGTAGATCTGTTCGCCACTCGAGAGAACGCGCATTGTCCGTTGTTCTGCAGCCTTCAGTATCCGATGCAGGAAGCGTTGGGGGACGCGTTTCAAATGACCTGGTGCGGCCAGTTGCTTTACGCGTTTCCTCCCATACCCTTGATTCCTCGAGTATTGAGGAAGATTCGCCAAGACCGGGCTCTAGTAATCTTAATAGCTCCGGATTGGCCAAGGAGGGTGTGGTACTCCGACCTTCTCCAACTCTCAACGTGCCCGCCGCTCCGTCTCCCTTTCAGGGCAGACCTCCTCTCACAGTCGCAGGGGCAGGTTCTACACCCCAACCTCCAGAGTCTGCACCTACATGCCTGGAGATTGAACGGGGCAACCTGAGTTCCTTCTCTCTCCCGCCTGAGGTAGTGGATGTTATATTAGCGGCCAGGCGACACTCCACTAAATCTATCTACGCTAATAGGTGGTCTAAATTTGTTGCGTGGTGTGGAGAGAGGCAGATTGATCCTTTACATGCTCATCTATCGGACGTTTTGTCTTTTGCTCTATCTCTGGCGCAGAAAGGTTGTGCAGTGGCTACCATTAAAGGTTATTTATCGGCCTTGTCAGCCTTCATATGTCTTCCAGACCAACCATCTTTATTTAAATCCCCTATTGTTATCAGATTCTTGAAAGGTCTTCTAAATCAATATCCTCCAAAGCCATTCGTTATGCCGCAATGGGATTTGTCCTTAGTCCTGACTTTCCTTATGGGGTTCCCTTTTGAACCTATGCATTCTTGCCCCTTGAGGTATTTGGTTTTAAAAACAGTCTTCCTGATAGCTATAACATCAGCAAGGAGAGTGAGTGAGTTGCAGGCCTTATCAGTAAAACCCCCTTATACAACTTTTTATGGGGATAAGGTGGTGTTGAGGACCAAGGCTGCTTTCCTCCCGAAGGTTGTTTCACCCTTCCATTTGGCTCAGGCAATTACTTTGTCCACGTTCTATCCTCCGCCTCATCCTTCCAAAGAGGAAGAAAGACTGCACCGTCTGGACCCAAAGAGAGCGTTGAGCTTCTTTATCGATAGAACAAGGGATTTCAGGCTGGAGGATCAGCTGTTTATTGGATACGTGGGCAAGAGGAGAGGAAAGGCAGTCCACAAGAGAACACTATCCAGGTGGGTTGTTCTTTGCATTAAAATATGTTACTCTTTGGCAAAGAAGGATCCTCCTGAGGGCATTAGAGCTCATTCCACCAGAGCTAAGTCGGCCACTTCGGCCTTAGCCAGAGGTGTTCCTGTGGTCGACATCTGCAAGGCCGCAACTTGGTCGTCCCTTCACACTTTTGCAAAACATTACTGTTTAGATTCTGAGGTTAGAAGGGACGGTCATTTTGCACGGTCAGTGCTGCAGGATTTCTTGGTTTGACCATTTAGGCACCCACCGCCGGGCGTGGTACTGCTTTGGGACTCTATTCATGAGGTGAGGAATCCACAGGTAGTTGTATCCATCAGAAGAACGAGTTACTTACCTTCGGTAACGACTTTTCTGGTGGATACATTAGCTACCTGTGGATTCCTCACGGTCCCACCCGCCTCCCCGTTGCCTTTATGGTCTTGCCAAGTAATCCTTGAGTGCGCTCCTCTTGGTCCTTGAGGGTGCAATAGATGTATATATATAATATATTTGTATATATATATGTGTATATGGTATATACTTGGTGTGTGTATATATTTTAAAAGAGAGAGTTTTATATATATATATATGTACATAAAAAGATTTACAGTTATTCATACAATGTGGTGTATTTTACAATATAATGGATGTTGCCTTGCTCTTTCATTGCATTGCCTGGTTGTTCTCATGCACGTAAAAAATGATTGGTACTGACGTCTGCACGTCGTCGAGGACCTCTTATTGCCTGTATGACGTCAGACGGCGTCGCGTGCGAGACAGTGACGTCCTCGTCGACGTGCAGAGACTAGTAAGAAGATTTCCGTCGAATGCTGGCGCCATGGGAGTATTCATGAGGTGAGGAATCCACAGGTAGCTAATGTATCCACCAGAAAAGTCGTTACCGAAGGTAAGTAACTCGTTCGTTAAGCCTGGTGAACAGAGTTCCTCAAATCCTGGTTTGCGTGGCTCTGCATTGAAGAGGTGTTGAGCAGCTGAGGCAGTGTGTTCTAAGATTTGGAGAGGCTGTGTTGCAAGGTCCTTTTGTGTCGACATCGAGGAGCCTGTCGATGGCACTTGTGATGCGAACTCCGAGGTCGGATGCGGTGCGCAGTTGGGGTGGTGTCTCTCCCATCGTCGAGGCAGTAGTCGAAGAGTGATGATAGGGCTTGTGGTGAGGATGCCTCGGGCAGTGGCGGTTCCAAAGGTGATCCAGACTGGGGCAGAGATGTTGGTTCTGCTTGGGGTTGCTCTGCACAGCCAAGATGATGCGTCTGTTCGGCTGGATCCACAGAGGGTGACAAAGCACCTTAAGCCCACTTCCAAGGGTCCAGGATTAAGATGGTATCACTTGGCAGGATAGACTCGCAGATGAGAGTTCAGGTACAGACACAAGGTTGTTTGGAAGCCTGTTATACCCCTGAGACCAGGAGGCCAACCAATTAGCCCTTGGAGTCACTCTGGGTTAAAGAGATGCAGGCCCAGTCCTTCTCACCCAGTCAAGAAGACAGCAGGTCCCCCTAACCAGGCCAGCACAGCAAAGCAGGAGTCCAGCAGAGCGGCAGTACTTCAGCAGCACAAGTAGTCCTTCCTGGCATTTATCCACAGGTCGAGGTGTACTGAAGAGTGGGAGCCTGAGGTCAAGTATTTATACCCGTATGTGAATTTGAGGTGGGGAGAAGCTTCTAGAGGCATGCCTTTGAACAGCACAGATGCCCTGTCTGTCCTGGCTTCAGACTAACTATAGCCCGTTGTGCAGGGGTAGGGCACAGCATATTCAGGTGGAAGTGAGGAGGGGGTGCCAGCTCCTCCCTCCCATCCTGACGTGATGGCTCATCTCGTCACACCTAAGCTCCCATTCTTTGTGGCAGTCTAGTAGGAATACACAAAGCCCAACTGCCAGCTACACCCAGCTAAATGACCAGAGACCGGCAGCAAACACCAAACGGCTAAGACAAGAAAATGCCAACTTTCTAAAAGTGGCATTTTCAGAATTGCAATTTAAGAACCAACTGCACCATTAGTTAGGAATTTAAATGAGGATTTCAGAGACACCAAGCATGAACTGGTTATATCTTCCCATTTGGAAATTACACTTCTAAAAAGTAATCAGGTAATTCTAGAGTTATCCTGTGGGAGGCATAGGCCTTGCATTAGTGAAAAACGAAATGAGTTTTTCACTACCAGGACATATACAACTTTTTAAATACATTGAACCCTGCCCTTTGGGCGGTCCAAGGCCTTCTCTAGGGGTGACTTGTATGTAATAAAAAGAAAGGTTTGGACCTGGCAAAAGGTTTGTTTGAAATATTTTAAAACTGCGCCCACAGGCTGTGTAGTGGCAGGCCTGAGGTATGTTTAAAAGGTGACTTAAGTGGTTGTCTTGGTGCTGCAGGTCCACTAGAAGCATTTAATTTTCAGTCCCTGGATACATTTAGTACCACTTCACTGCGGTCTTATGCGTACATTAACTGTCAGTTGGATGTAAGCCCATATTTCCATGTTTAGAGGAGACCGCACATGCACTTTAGCAATGGCCAGTGGTGATAAAGGGCTCAGAGTCCTAAGACCAGCAGTTACAAGGATCTGTAAAAATGGAGGAGGGGAAAACAAAAGGTTAGGGGGGGACCAAGACCACCTAGGGCTGACAGGTCAAACAGCACTTTCTTCCATGGTGACATTTACGAAAGGCTAGACTTGTTCAATGTGTTGAACTTTTATAGATAGTTTTGAAGACTTCTTCCAGGATGGGTGATATTTGCTATGTCTATATAAAGATGCCAAAAAGATGTCATTGGTTTAACTGTCTGTCCTTTTGATTGCTCAAGATTTGTCCCTTTTTGGCCTCTAGATTGGTCAGGTGTTTGAAACAACTGCTGCTTTCAGAGTGGGTGACTGATATTTGGTGGAGTGTAAACATCAGCAAAAATGCATGTTTTTTCATTGAAGCACATAATAAGCCATAGAACTTCTGCAAGGAATGTCAGGAATTGGTTACAACCTAGATGTTGTCAAGATTCTTGATCTTAGAATTTAGATTTTTGTTAGGATTTCTTATTAGCCCGTAAGAAGGCTTTTACTATATTATATTTCTTTTCTGTAGTGATATTGGGGGATTTGTTGACGACAAACCATTATGGAACCCTGTTTATAAACGCTTGTAACAATTGTGGTGTTGCAGTGTGGATAAAGTCCCATTTTAGTATTTGCGGATTTGTCCATTTTGCGGTAGAATGGGACTGCATGACCAGGCAAGTCAATAGCGCCTAGGTTTGCTGCAAAACCTTGCTTTGAAAAGAAAAAAACAAAAACAAATCGGAGTTCTGGTTGGAAGGCAAATAAACATATCTTCTGGAGTTGAGGTTTACAAGATAAGTTTTCCATAGTTCTGTAGAATGTCTTATGTCCATGCAAGATCTCATAATATGCGTTCAATTTCTTATCCCTCACCCAGTCCAGGTATATATGCACATTTGTGTAGCACTCTGTACTGGGTTAGTGACAAGCGTGCAGTAAATGAGTGATAGAGATGGCTGGTTACTAGATTGTTACGTTCAGACGATGATGGGTGTTTAGGAGTGGGCTTTCAACCTATTCGAAAATGGCTGATGTTACGTGTGCACACAATCGTGGACGTGTGTGAATGTTGTTGTGACTATAAATGAAATGATATGCATATATTTATATATTAATCTGTTACCTACTGGCAGTAGGTAGTTATAGTTCAGACCTACTTTCCATAGGAAAATATTTTTTTTTGTTTTGGCTAGAATGTTGGTGCTGTTTGACGAATCTTCACAAAATGTTCAAAACTAGTTTGCCACTAACTTTTGCTGTGGCTTGAAAAGTTTTGAGGTGATTTGTTAGAAGGGGGGTCTGAAAATGTTTTTCCCATGCAATTTCCCATAAGGATTTTAGACATGACTGCAGCCCGAAGTGCTGGAATTATACCAAATTTGGCAGAAAGCTAGATCTTGGTTCAGAACGTGCCTTGTGATGTGGTGTAAATCTGTTCAATACTTTTGGAGTTACTAAAGGAAAAAAATATAGATATCTAGGTGCGCAGATCGTCTGCGGATCCAAGCCCCAATGCTGATCTCTGATTGGTTGCCAGCATTTCAACTGGGAAATGTTGGCAGCCATTTTGGGACCCCCTCCCCCCCTTTCAAACCACCCTGCTGCAATCCTCCAGGACCAGCTACCTGTCTCCCGAGGTGCCCACCCACGGGAGACAGAAGTTTGCTTTCACTTGATTGGAGCTTTGACAGCTTCTGCAAAGCGAGAGCAAACTAAGTCAGCTCCCAGTGGACGGGAGCAAGAAAACTAGTTATTAGTATGAAGACACTTGAACCATCACATACCATAATTAGACACACAATGTCACTGGAAACATTGCCTTGGGGGTCCCTTACACAACTGTAGTGTAGGATATACACTATACATTATGCTCAACGAAGTAGCACCTCCTAACTAGCCATTAGAAGATACTCCAATTGGGTAGACATTTTGCCCAAAACTGTGGCTCTTCTAAGCAGATCATGATCGATTCTGGCAGTGATGCTGATTTCACAGAAATTAAACCTTAATGAGAAGCCCTTAAATATGTAAACAAATTAGATGCCCCATTTGAAGCTCCGCTTCCATAAAGTACAAACCATCCAAACTTGTTGCTCTTCGCCAAGTGTGTGTCTGCAGTTACACTTTGGAAGAATGATCTGAAATGTATTGTTGCCCTTTCGGAGTGCAAGATTATCTGTAGTGACTGACGAGCAGGATTTTTCTTGTCATCTCCTGTTAAACAGAGCATGCTGGTCTCACTTTTATTTACTAAGAGTATGCAGATGCGCATAATGATCTAGAATCCTCATCCTTTAGGCAGAGGGCCCTACGTGGTGCGTTGTAGGATACCTACAGGAGGTTAGCAGCAGGGTCTGGCCACAGGTGACTCCTGCCATGCACAGCCAAAGAAAATGTGGCACAGGGTTGGATTCTTGTGGCCAACCCCTATACCCACCCAACCCTGCACAGCAGAGGTTGGCCACAGGGCCTGACCTGTGGCCGGGCAGTGCAGCCAACTCCTATAACAACCCAACCGATTTTGGCCCGGGGACCTCATCCCCCAGGACCCAACCACAAAAGGAGGGGGACCTCACGGCTCCCCTCCCTCTGTCAGTGTCAGCCCTAGGGACCCTATTCCCTGGGGTTCAGCCGTAATAAATGGCAGAGGGTGTACAGGCCTCCCCCATTAAAACCACTGTTTTGCCCCGGGAATGTGGTGGTCCCCAGTGCTCCAAGAGCCTTAGGAATGAGCCCTGTGCATGCAACCGCCCCCACCCCCCTTTCCTGCAACATTTTTAAATACATAAAAATAAAGGCAATTTTTATTTAATTTTTTTGGCTCTGGCGGGGTCCCTCTGGGACCCAGCATCAGAGCTAAGGGGTCAAGATGTCCCTACCCTAGCTCCATATTTTAGTTTCACTCTTTATTTTATTTTTTTCTGGGACTCAGCTGAAGCAGTCCCAAGATGGCTGCCAGCACTTCCTGGTTGAAGTGTTGGCAGCCAGTCAGAGCTCTGCAGTCGTCGTGGCAACAGATTTGGATTTCGTTAAATTTCTCCCGAACTACTGAACAGAATTACACCACATACCAAAGCATAATCACCGTACGGAAAGCTACCTTTCTGCCAAATTTGGTGTAATTCCGTTCAGCAGTTCGGGCTGTATGTGTTGCAAGCTCCTATGGGAATTAACATGGGGAAACTTTTTTTTTTTTTCTATTTTTTTTGTAGATTTATCTTAAAAGAACACTTATTTGCAGTCCCTCTGCAGTTTTCAACATTAGGACCGAATCATCCTCCCAAAGTAAGTTTGGGGCAAATCTTTTAATGATTTTTTGGTAGATCAATGCCCTTTTTGAGCAAATGGTGTTCAAGATCATTAAGTCAAGATTGAACAGGAAAGTTGCCAACACACAATCTAGTCTTACTACTCTACTTATAGTAATCTTACTGGTGCCCATGCGACTCTAGCTGAGGCGTTGTCAGAAAAGTTAATTAAGAAATTGCCTTGTTCACCACCCCCCAACCTTGTCTCCTCATAATAGTACACAACTTGCGGTGTGAAACACAATCAAATGCACTCGTAGGATCAATAAATTGCAGCTGCAAAGTTCCCAGGGGTTAGGGTAGAGTTGATCAAGCACTTAACCTTAATTGTTTAATGGGGAAATTCTTAAGAGATTAAGGTTGAGGATTAGCTCTCCTTGCATAAACCATACCGAATATATCTGTAAGTATGCTATTTTCAGCCTAGCATTCTCATCTAGCAAGGAAGATGTTTCTCACAACCTTAATCTTGGAATTTAGAAGGTAAATGGGACAATGGCACTTCCAATCCCCTCTGCAGCCTTTTTAGGGTTGAGCTTATGAGTGCATGTGCTTTTGCATATGTCTGGTGTGCAAGACGCTGTTGTGATCAGTAAGGGGCTTGGAGCCCCCCTGTCGCTCACAATTTGTTGGCTTGCGTGGCACTCTTCTTTTAGAGCCTCGTAATTCATCAGTGCATGTTTGGCATCATTTCTGTTCCTCTGTGTGGTGCAGGGATCAAGAACTAATTGATTTCAACTTAATTAGTGCCCATCCGCTTCTCCCAACATGATTGAGGTACTGTTTTCTTCTAACTTCAAGTGCCTTGCAAATAGAACTCTTGTGACTGACAAAAACGTTCCCAGTAGAACAAACAAAATTGCAAAGTTTTATTTTTTAAAGCTAACTTTATTTTATTCTAAGTCTCTTTCCTCAGTTTTCACTCTTGTTTTTTTTTTTTTTTTTTGCTCATGGGCTCTGTTGTCAAAAGATGACAGTTAACTTGTTTGAAATATGCGAGACCCATTGCATTGCAAATGGTTTTTTAAAAATAGGTACTATAATGTATTCAGACTGATGGATTCCGACCAGGAGGATCAAGGACCTCTTAAGTACAGACTTAAGCCACCCAAAAATCAATACCGTTTACTAAGTCCAGAGATTCAATCTGAACCTGAGATCTTGCCCCACGGCCTAGATTCAAGTGCCTCAAGCACGTTGTTAATGTCGATGCCTAAAGTATGTTCTGCCAGTAGTTGCTTTCCAGGGCCCTCTAGCATGATAGTAGCTGCACAATGCAAGTGAAAAATGTACTTGAAATGGTTAACTCAAAACCCGGGTGCAATAAAAATCGCTCCTAAAGAGGCAGTGGGATTGTTGATGAAAATCATATTAAGCACACTCCAAAAGGCTACAAAGTCCCTTCTATTACTTGGCTTCATGGGAGAGTCACAGGCCTCTAATAGAATCTCCTGTTTCATCTTCTGTAATGCCCTTTTATAATTACTTCATCCTCTGTGAATCACCTCCAGACCTCGGAACAGAAGCCAGTGCGGTTCTAAGAGTTTTATTAGCTTATGAACAAGAGTGATCAAACCACTCCTTTTGTTTTGTTACAGAGATTAATTTAATTTTTTAGTCCGTTTCTAAAAGAATTGGAGCTCACAATTGAAAACAGACTAGACCTTCGCTGTGTCATAGTGAGTGTCTAGACTAATCTTAGTCCATTTAATTAGTCATAAACCCATTTTAAAGAAAGATTCAGCATCTCTCCTTCTACTGCACTGTCCATTAACAGCTGGCAAAATATTGCCAAGCATATATGGAGTATGGCCATGAAGTGGCAATCTAAAATTCACTAGATTGTGGTCACTGAGACAGTTTATAAGTACATCAAAGTCAAACACTGTAGGACGGAGGTTGCTAAGAGACAAAAGTACAATTATTAAAGGTTTAATGGCCTCTGCTTCTAAATGTAAGCACCGAAGGATTATATTCCTTACCAGTACAAAAGGCTTCAGCAGACTGTTAAATTTTGTAATCATATTATCTAATGCTGATCCATACTCCGAATGAGTGATGCGTGTCATTTCCCCCTATGGTCAGTCAACCCACTGATTCTTTTGGCTGTCCTGTTGCATTAATGTATATTAAAGGTTCCGACCCACAATAACCATACAGAATCTTGCGCTTTGCTAAGTAGAAGAGCCACAGTGGGCTCAAGGTTAGCCAGATAAGTTGGAAATGAGGGCATTCAAGTCTGGCCCTACAACTTTCTCCCTCAAGTCATCAATACAAAGTTTTTAAGCCCCCACCCCCCTTGCTTCTACTAGACTGAGGAATGTAGCGCACTAGTGTGAAAGAACATGTATCCGTTTAGATAAAATGGTCTGTAACCCATGTGATGCCAAAATTGCTAATAAAAACATACCAGTTGGAATTGGCTGTTTTTTAGTGAACCACTGCCACGTCCCAGGACAATAATTGCAGACAACTTGAGTCCCTATGGGTTGCCTAAACAGAACCTGTTTCCTGGTCAGTCTCTGCATTCGACAGGTATGGCAACTCCCCTACTTGGTTTATGTATATTACATATGACGTCCTAGGTCTCCTACCCCTTCTAAAGGTGAAAAAATGTTAATGATGGGAACAGGATATTGTTTCCAAATCCCCTTGTTATAACTCCTGTTGTCTAGGGATTTCAAATGGTGCAAAGCTCTGTAATGCAGCAGGCCAGGAAAAATGTCTTGAATAGAGTGCCAGGAGACCAGTGACCTGAGCTAGATGCCTAAGACACTATTTGTCCATGGCAGTGTTGCCTTGTAACGCTTACCTCATACCTAGCATCTTCTTTTTTTGGGACACTTCATTGTTGTCTGAGCAGGATTTATCACAAATGCCAGGAAGGTCAATCAGTCCTCTCCAACCTGAACAGGACGAATCTATGGGGGGGGGGGATATCTCAGTATGCATTCTACAGATCCAGGCTCATCTTGTCCCCTTGAGTGTCTCAGTATATTGATCTGTTCCATCTTGAAGTAATGAAAGACCAGCCACTCAAAGTTCCTGAGATTTATAATAGAATGATGGCCTTTTTTCTTTTTCACATGTTGCTTAGGAACCACTGTGGATGCTCCCTTCAACGCCATAGCTCGTTCCTCCTTGTCTATCAGTTGTGAGTCCCCCTCTGAGGAGAAGTTCATTCTTGATCTCCACCACTGCCTGGGCGATCCATAACAATCAAAATCCACCATATAGCTTATTTTGGCAGCAAGCATCAAAATTACCACTGCTGGTTGAATTGTTGGCTCCTCTAAAGGAGCCTCTGGCTCCACCATCACATCTGGACCCTCTAAATTCTCCAACAGATTCTGATCCTGCCACTGGCCTCTCTGCGATTGGCCCTCTCTGAGGGCCTTGACCCCGGAAGCAGCCGGCAGAGTGCCCTCTGCGTCTCCTGGTCTCGACAAACATTTTTCCCAAAATTCCTCTTGGGACTTTTAACTTGTTGAGGAATACAAAAGTGGAAGGAAGCATATTTACCCAATTCCTTAACAAAGAGTTCTCCTAACAGGCCACTGTGGGCTACTGGACAATGTCTAAAAGAGGTAGGTCACTCAATTTTGGATCAGTCTTGATCAGTAATGACCTGCATCAGTCCATAGAGATGGCACGGTTGGTGTCACCCAAGAAATTATTGGCACTTTTAGCCAACCCGATATTGTCTCTGGCAATATTAGGTTGCCTTACTTTTTGGCCTGTTCTGCCATGTCCAAGGCTATAGTCAGGGCCCCCGCAACCTACAACAGCTTGTCCTTCCTAGCAAGCCAGGACCTGTTAATGCTTTTCTTTGGGTCTTGGACCAGTTTTACTATAAAAAATAAAAAAAAAACGGTCCTACGCCTGTCAATATCTGGTGTTCGGCTTCCCTGCCACTCTAATGTTGGTCAGGGCATTCTACCCCAAATCATCCCATAATTGTTGGCCAGGTGTTTGATCTCACAGCTGACTATGTATTGTCACTTTTTCAGCAGGGGTCCACTCAGGCGATTGTGGAGAGCAGCTGTCTTCACCTCAACCTTATGCAGCTTACACTCCAGGCAAGAGCACCAAGGTCTGCCTTCATCCTAAAACCCCTGGGAATCCCCGGGGCCATCCACTTCATTGGACCGATAATCTGTGATTGTAGTAGCGTCAAGGTCTGGCCCAGTAATGGGCATGGTAGAATTGCTGGGGTGTACTGATGGCATCTCACCAGGATCACGTAAATGTTTTAGATTTTACTGCCATGAAGGCCTGCCTAAGCCTATCAAAGACATCAGGCTGCACAAACTACTCCCTTTTTCTTTTGGTCTTGGCAAGAGTCTCACCCCGAGGTCTGTGGAGTTACTCAGGCACTTTAGGGGAAACCCAGTCTTCCTTTTTAGAGAGATGTTCACTGCAGCTAGATGCCATCATAATTAGTTGCTTCTTGATGGGCTCTAGTACTGTTCTCACTGCACTCTGTACTGAGGCATCCACAACCTCTGAAAAATGATCCCATTGGATGCATTTTTCCCCTCTAACGGGGCATCATTGTCACCACACTGTCATTGCGGAGTCATCCTAAACTGAAAGTATTTAAGAACTGCCTCTAATGTGAATACCAGCGAGGTTTTTGTAGTCCACCAAATGATTTAGATTTGCTAAATCCAAAGAAGGGGTATGAGTAGCCCACAGTGCTAAATGGCGCCCAATCCCCAGCACTCCAAAGGGTTTACAACAATTTCAGGTGCACTTCATCCTGAAAGTGTAAAGCTGTGCTGTGCCCGCATTAAACTTGTTGCTATTATCAAAATGAAAATCTGACACAAGGTGAAATGACAATGTGACAGTAAAAATGTATGTTAAGGGCTTGGACAGTCACTTTCATCCTATAAGGTCAACACTTCTTGCTCTGACAGGCTGCATAAGACTGCTGATAGAAGGGAAACTGTGCTGTTGGACAAGGAGCCCGAAGGATGGCAGAAGCGGTCTCCCTCTAACAGTTGGGTGAATGTACTGCGATGCACTTCTGTTACTGCTAGATTGATCTATGAGGGAACAAAGCTTAAATTAAGCCAAAATCCGCAAATGCATCACACACATTAACCACAACACCACAACAGCATCCCTTATAATGCCGCAGTAAAATAAAAATCCCATATAATGTGTTAACTGAGGATAAAAGGAGTTCTTACTGTTGGTGGAGCAGTGAAGAAAGAAGGTAAAGTTCACATAGAGATGCCTAGGGTTTATCGCAGCGTGATTGGTTGGTCTCTGACTAATACTTCCCTCACACTTCTTTGGAAATGTAGCGTTCTAGTTTCTATGGCTGTTGGAGGATATAGAAGTTAGAATGCATAATCCCTGGAGCATGAGGAGGTTCCAGATATTGTATAAACTCTGTTGCTTTTCTCTCATTCCTCCAATAGCTTTGTGCTAAACCATAAGGTTTGACCCAAAATCACTTCTGCCTAGCAGGCTGGTGTCTGAGCTCAGAGTTGAGCTTGAATACAGTGTCCACTCACTCACTCACTAGATTCACATGCTGCAGCATTTGGATTCCTGGTTTCACATCAACATGTTGGAAACTGGATTTAGGGCATGTGTTTGGGTGAATGGGGGGAACCGGAAAACAGGTAGGGTGCATATCCCTGTTCAGATCTCTAAACTTAATAATTTGCTTTTCTAATGGAGCGGTGCGACTCTTACCTTCTTAATTTCCACAATCTGTTTGCCATTGACCTGCGATAAATGAAAAGCTGAATGCGAATATACACTAATTTCTTTGCACTGTCTTTTCGGTAGTGTTTTTTAAGTTGTGCAAACAATTTACCTTCAGCAAGTTATTAGTTAGTTGAAAGTGTTTATTTTGATCCAAATGTGTCCTCTGTTTCTGCATAAATTGGCAAGAATCCTATGCAAATGAATGATAAAATGCATGTTTTAAAGAGACTGATTTTAGTGCACACCATGCTGTCAAACTGGACATCAATTTATAGACTAAACATAGCCCTTCTGAACATCTTGAGTTCACAAGAAAGATTAAATACATTTTTCATGCCCAGGTTTTGTATCATCATTGTAGACCCTTCATATTGTTCACCCACTCAAAATCTGTAGGATCAACACACCACACCTTCTCTCAACTGACGAGGCATGTTGACATTTTAGTGAATATTTGGAACCTTGAGGACCCTCCAGAAAATTGACTTATTTTCCCTAGCAAAGAGAAGGTTGGCACTAGGAGCTTTTCAACAATTCAGTGTGTACTGCAGGCATCATTACAAATCTGTTTTTGGATCACAGACTCAAATCTGTGCAATACGTACTTCAGTCAACTTGAACATACCACCGCTATATAAAAGAATCATTGGCAAAGACAGTAGTTCTCCGCAGTGGCAAATCTATTGGTGTTGTGAATGTCTTTTCGCCATATTGGGTCTCCTAATTGATGTAACTATGACGGTGTGAATGTGTTAATGTTAGTGTGTTAGTGTTAATGGTAGTCTGACAGAGCCCACGAGCAAAAACAAAGAAAACATGAGTACAAAGTGAGAAAAGAAAACATGGCAAAATAAAAAAGTTATCTATTGAAACAAAATCACAATTAATGAAAGAGAAAGGCACACATAGTGAGGAAAAATAGTGCTGTTTCACAAGCCCAAAGTATGCAGTGGGGTGTAATTGTGGGACACGTATTTTTTTTTTTTTTACAGAGCTACATTAAAAATATATATATATTTTTATTTTTAATACCTTATCTTATCAGACATGCTTTTCAGTTTATAAACAAACAATGTATGTACAACAATTGGTGCATTCATGGCTTATTCATAAAGCAGTGGGTTCCCTACAAACATTCTATGTGCTTCTCTGATCCAAATAAAGCAATAGGAAACACTTTTTCTGACAGCTAGAATAAAAAATAAACCACGCTTCTCAGTCGATAATATAGTTGCATGAAACAACCCAACCACAAAATGAGTAAATAAAATTAGGCAAAATGTTGTAACGTCAATCTGAAACCCCCCCCACAGACACAAATCTACTCTTTACTTTCTGAAGCACCTGCCTCTTCGCATAGACACTATTTGTCAAGAGATCTTTTCTCTTTGAGTGAAATTTAGTATGCAATCAAATTGTAGTAAAAAGGATATGCTTAAAGGCCATGTGTATCACCCACCGAGCCACACAAGGAAAAGGTCCAGCCATTATTCAGAGCCTAGTGTGTGTGCATATGTGTCAGGAAGATCCCTACGGTCAAGCTCCTGGAGGGTTTGTTGGCGATACCCAAGGTCAAAAGAGTGAGATGTGGGGGTAGATCCTTTGCTTTTCTACCTCCCAGAATATTGAACACCCTACCCACTCACTTTTGGAAACAGCAGGCTGAACCACTGTTCAGCAAACTTCTGAACACCACTTCGATCTTCAAGGTGGGGATGGAAAAATCAAGGTCTGGGAAGTTGGCTTTCAACGAGCGCTCGGAGGCCCAGTTGTGCAGCTATGCGCTGTAGAAATCCAGTAGGATTTGATTACTTGCTGTGTCAATCAGAATACTAGCAAAGAAAGCTGATTACAAGAAACACATCTGAGAATGAGAACTCGGATAGCCTATTGTGCTTTAGGTCCCTTGGGCTTTTTTGAAGGATGAAAGTTCCCCTGCAACTCCTCTGCAGACCCTGCATAACGCAGTGATGGCGCATGCCATTTTTTGCTGTACTCTTGCTACACAATGTGTTTGAGTGTTTGATGCAGATGCTGTAGGCTTGAGCTGTTCAGGGCTTTGTTTAACCTGTCAGCTCCAGCCCTGACCTGGAGTTCTGAATCTGTAAAATCCACCCGATGTGCCACTTGGTTTATGATTCTAACAGTCTTCTTTATCATTAGCCAGCTGCAAGAGGCAGCTCCTCTCATGCGCACCCTCTTTTGGCTGCAGTGTGTGGATGTCGTATCATTTTGCATGTTAATCTGATCAGTTTCAGCCCACGTTTTGCTTTTCCCTGCCCACAAGTTTAATGTGGGTGTTGGTCCCCATCGTACGTGGCGTGACTCCATTCTCTGGTTTCCACACATTCCTGCAATGCTGAAAGAGCGATTGGGCAGATGCTCAAAAATGAAAACCGTAAGAGGGAAGAAGGAAGTCTTGAAACTTCCACCTCATACTTTAGAGCTACAACTAGGCCCTCTACCACCCAAGTCAGCGTACATGCAGCCTCCACGCCTAAGTATGGGGAAGGCCAGCCTATAGCTTGTGTACGAGCGACATATACTACTTAAGCGGTACTCACTCAGGAGCCCAAGCAACAGTAACATGGCATGAGGAAGGGGGTGGGGCCACCGATCAGGTGCCCTCTGAAAACAGCATCTTATATTTGATCCTGGTCTTTGAATGCTCAATGTGACAAGTTAACAAGATTTACAGGCCTATTTACAGAAGGACATGGAGTGAAACAAAAGCTCTTGTGTGAACTGCTGTTACAAAAAAGCAGCTCCTAAAACAGATGGTAAAATGGTGACCAGTGCAGGGATGTGGAATTCCTATCGCCCGACGCCCGGGACATCTTGTTTGGGGTCAAGGGCAACAAGTTTTTATGTTTACTTTGTCCTTGGGACAAGTAGGCCCAACCCCCTGCAGCACAAACCCTTTGGCTGCCTGTTTACAGAGAGTTGAACTCTCTGCAGTTGAGGTAATGTGTTTCCAAAAGATAATGCTGTTCGAACTTGTATTTATGGTTCATTATTTGAAAGCCTTCATTATTAGGGTGCGTGCTGTAAATAAATGTTTTAAGGTCACACTTCACTACTGACGTTGGTTCCAGTACAAAAAAAAAAACGTGTACACACATGTTTGAAAAGTTTAGGCTAAGAGGCTAAGTATAATGCTCCCAGAATGCTCTCTGATTATATGCAAATGAAGTGTCATTTAGTAAAATGTGTTGATGCATGCTAGTATTTCCCAAAAATATTTCTAATGGAAAATCAGTGTAACCATTTTCAACACGATTATGGGAAGCATGAAAATAAACAAACACTGACAAAGCCAACTGATCTGACATACTTTTATAAGTCTTTGTTTCATCAATGCGTGTCTTGTTTTGACATGGCTTTTGTAACACTTTATTGTTGTGGGAGCTACCAGGCCCTCAACATTGTAACAAACATTGGCAAAACCCCCCCAAAAGGTTTTTGAACTCTTAAAGCACACGTTGCCACCAGCGGCATAACAAAGGCCCCGCAGCCGCCCTCCAGGGGGCCCCGTCAGCACAGCACCTGCCCTGAGTGAGTCTGGAGAGGAGGCTCCTCCATGTTCTTTGCAAAGGGCCCCCTACCAGTTTCGTTACGTCACTGATTGCCACTGTAGTTCCTGACACTGAACAAAACTACTTTGTGTGGCAATATGCTCCTTGTGGAAGAGCAGAATGCGATCACTCACAGTAAAGCCAGCCGAAAGAGAGAGAAATAGAAGTTTAATAAAAACAAAATGTCTTTGTTAACACCAGACCTAATTAGGGACCAAGACCCACATGGAGGTAGCTTTTTGCATGTCGCAAACAGCGACTTTCGCTGTTTGCGACGTGCAAAAAGCACATTGCGATGCACAAACCCAGTTTTGCGATTCAGTAACCTGGTTACCGAATCACAAAACGGGTTTGCGACTCGCAGTTAGTAAGGGGTGTTCCCTTCCTAATTGCAACTCGCAGTGCAATGTAGGATTGTTTTGTGACTGCGAACGGGTGCTAACACTTTCGCAAAAGGGAAGGGATCCCCATGGGACCCCTTCCCCATTGTGAATGTCACTGTAAACATTTTTTCAGAGCAGGCAGTGGTTTCATTTTTTGTTTTTGTTATGCATCTCGTTTTCCTTTAAGGAAAACTGGCTGCATTACAAAAAAAAAAAAAAAAAAAAATGCTTTATTGAAAAGCAGTCACAGACATGGTGGTCTGCTGTCTCCAGCAGGCCACCATTCGTGAGGGGGTCGCAAATTGCGACCCACCTCATGATTATTCATGATGTGGGCATTTGCGAAGCCTTTGCGAATCACAGATGGTGTTAAGGACACCATCCTACATTCGGATTTGCGACTCGCAATTTGCAGGTCACAAATCTGAACCTACCTACTTGTGGCCCCAAATTCTTAAAGAAAGTCACAAAAGTGCACCCATGGTATATGTCGTACCCCTATAAAATATTTGTGAACTGTATTTTAGCGTGGGTAAATACGATGTGTAGATGTGCTCATGTGAAAATCTATTGAGCATTTGCAAGTTCATTTTCCCTCCAGCCACTTTCTTCCCAACCCTGGAAGAAGTTCTAATTCTGCCATTGTCAGGAGTAAATGTCCAACCTTTCTTATTATGGGAAAATATTAGAGAGAAGCTGGTAAAAATCTTTAAAACATGCAGGTTAGTAGGTTTGCAGACTCAAAGGTATTCCAGCCCTGGAACTATTGCTTACTGCTTCCTCCAACCCCAGTATGCAGATCTGCAGAAAGGTGGCAAAATAAGGAAATTGCTACAGTAGGGATTGAAACTCCAAGTATTCAAGCCCTACTACGGTAGTAGCCCTGGCATAATCAGAGAGGCTATTAATTGCTGCCATAATTTGTCGCCACACTACATGGCACCAAAGGGACAAGTAGATCTTTTTACAGGACAAGTAGATTTGAGAAGCAACCTGTCCCCTGGACAAGTAGATATTTTAATAAATTCCACACCCCTGCCAGTGTATTGATATAGTACTTAGCCCCTGCTCTCGGGGTGGCTAAACCCACTATGAGGCATGACCCACGCATTCCATGGACAAATGGGAAGGAAGAATAGTAGAGCGACGATGAGGCCAGCAAATGGAAAGCCTGTGGGAGGGCTCAAGCCCATAAAGTGTATACACCTGTCTCTTCAAGACCGCACTTGCTCTGTCTAGAGCTGAGACCTCAAAAGCTGTACTGTTTATAAATAAACTTCCTGTGATACCCTGCCAGTGTGCCTTCCTGGAACGGGCATTTTTACTTTATCTGACTGAAACTACTCTGATGGCTAACTCTACTCAAGCTCATTGTGGGTTCTGTCTCAAGCTAGTAAATGTACTTCTTAAGATTCCCTCAACCAACTTATCAAAATGCCTAAAATATAGTGTTTGATAGTAGGAATGCTTAAAAAAGCCGAAAAACGACGACTCTATGTAAAAACACTTAACTGTAATACACTCTTGTTCTACTTTTATATTAGTCATATTACAATCACAAAATAAAAATGCATTGATTTGAAACTGACCTAGTTATGAATGTTGACAAAACAGCGGATTTCTTTTCCAGTATATGCTTCAGAGTAAGTGAAGTCTATTTTTTAAATTGTCATCACAGTTTTAAGAAACAAATATTATATCCTGAAAACACTACCTTAACCAAGCATCCTTTCGATTCTACGTATACTTTTCTCTTATGGAATAACTAAATTACAGTTGTCTTACCTGAATACAGTAAAATTATATCACTGCTGTTTTGAAGTTACGGTTACCCTCTTCAAAAACTGAATGTGAAGGCTTGTTCGTTTTTCTTTGTGTTTTCACACTTGGCAAATCATGCTGTATTGTTGCAGCAGTATAAGTGGTGAGCATTTCTCACGGGGAAAAAGCAATATTTGATGTGTGCTAATTGCTGAGCCAGGAAACATTTTGAAATGAATACTCCCAAACAACTTTCCGTTTACTTGTAACTTTAGTAGTTTGTTGCATTTTAGGAAATGTAGTAATACCGAAGAGCGTAACAAAGGATGTGGGAGTATTTCTTACTTGTGGAATGTTAAAATAACCAGATCTCGTTTTAGAAGTGTTTGGTCTCAAAAGTAGTTCTCGGATATGAACACTTGCTGGTTAAAAATGGGTAGAAGGAAGAGTTGGTCTTATGCTTCGCTACTTGGCCTTCGTTTTGGAAAATTAATTTGTATAAAAGAGCAAAACACGTTCGCTCATGTTAAGACACATTGCCAAGAGTATGACCAACTTAAGAATGAAATGAAGCAGACTAGATGTATTTGGTAGTTATTAAAATATGTGAATATTCACATATGGGATGTCATCTTTGCATACTACCAAACCTTTTCAAGTGTACTAACCATGCTGCCAATTTCTTTCAGGTGGGTGTACATGGCATTAGAATAGAATTCATCAATGAAAAAGGATCCAAACGCACCGCCACC
This sequence comes from Pleurodeles waltl, assembly GCF_031143425.1. NCBI lineage: Eukaryota > Metazoa > Chordata > Amphibia > Caudata > Salamandridae > Pleurodeles > Pleurodeles waltl. The sequence continues at coordinate 123,565,061 of NC_090438.1, forward strand.
TACTTACCGGAGGTTGCAAAGGAGCAAGGTCATTGTTGAGCTTTTATTTCATAAGATCTGGTTAAAGATTTAAGCATACATATAGACCAGTATATGACCTTGCACTGATGTCAGATGGTGGATCAATATTTTATTGTAAGGAATTTATCACTTAAATGATTCCTTTTATGTTTCAGTACCTCTCATTGTGTTAGTACATGTATTTCTTTACATCTCTACTAAAATTACTAGTAAATAGTAGCTATATAAAATGCATAATTAATTGTGCCGGCATGTTAATTGTATTTCACTCTAATTAACCTTTTACTTTGGCCTTCCCTTTGATTTAGTGCGACTTAAGACCAATAAAATTTCGCCATTTATACTTGGTATACTTTTACATAAGTAAATTCCTTTTATGAGAAGACCTTTTGACGTGAATTGAGCTTTAATGAGTTGGTACCTGGGATATTCTCTTTCTAACTATGCAGAAGGGTATGTTCTCTAGTTACCCCAAAGTAGATTGTAAGGTGACATTAAAAATAAATGTGATGTGATGAAACCAAATGCAGCAAATTACTTTTCTATGGCTACTATTTGGGGAACTTAAATGTGCAAATCGCAACTCTTTTAATGCATCCCACCTTATGGTATGGGATATTTGGTAATGACAAAGATTCTCAGTTAAGTACTATTATCCTCTATTCTTACTCATTTACCCTCATTAGTTCTGCACTTAATGAGTGCACAAGACCATTTTAATGTATTGACCCTTCAGATCTTGCCATTAAAGTTGCAAGTTATTGCCACAGAAGAGTACCCTTCTATATTTCTAAAGGCCTTAAGATTCTTACTTTCATGAATATGTAGCCTGTTTAAAATGTAAATGTCCCTGTTGAGCTCTGTGTTCCCTAAAATTACAAAGCTGGTAAAGACGTGGACTGTTGGGATTTTTTCAGGCAGCCTCTGCCCAAACTTGTATCATTTCTGTGACCAACATTAAGATAGTAGTAGTATGTAAATGTCATTAATCCTTTAGATATTGCTAGTATTTCTTAAAGCAATTTTCATATTTAGGCTCTGAACCAATTGTGAATTAGTTTACCTATTTGCATAATATTCCTGCTTAAACTAGATTCTTTGGTTATTACTGCAAAAAGGCCATCTGTTTCATGGCTTCTGAGAACTGGAAGGTGAACATGTATATTTGGCAGAAAGCACTTCATTGCAGCATCATAAATGGTATGAATGGAGATGTTTGTGGGGTTAGAGGCTTTGGAGTTTCTTTTAACAGCTTAGTTGATAGGTTCAGTCTGTTTTAGTGCTAGTGTTTCGAATGGTAGAATTAGTATATACTTATATTATAGGTGAGCCGCTCACCTACACAAAGTGGAGAATGGAATGTCTCCTACTCCTAAAATGCCAGGGGAGTAATGTATACGGTATGGTGGCACAGAATCAAAAAGACAGGTAGGTATTGCATATTTGTATGAAATAGCCTCGCTCTTTGGTTCAGTATATCTCCTGCTGTTTAACTAGAGCAATGGTTTCCAACCTTTTGACACCTGAGCACTCTTATTGAATCACTACTGGAACCCGGGGATCCTCAAGCAATTTGTACAAATTAAATTTCAAACATTAAAAAAGTAATTCACAAAAATACTCAAACTAGTACACACCAAATAAATATTTGAATTACTAAAGATATGCTATGTTATAAAGGAGTTATAAAGCGCATGTACACCCTCAAGGATTTCATCGTACTGGAGCTGAGATGCAGACTACTTTGAGTTTCCTAGAGACCGGTATACTTTTCTGAAAAGCTATAGACCTGCATACATTTCTGCAAAGCCTTTATCTCAGAGGAAAAGGAGCCCCATAACTTTGGAACCATCACTACAAATCAGGAATTACCAAGTCTTGTTCTAATAAATTTTGGAACCTTTGGGAGGGTTTGGTGGGATGATCAAAGGTTACGATTTGGCAAGTATTTCCGGATTTTAGCCGAAATAAATGTCATGGAGAGATTTGAAGATTAGGTATCCAGTTTTGATGATGGTTCTCTGAACTGTTTGGAGCCAGTGAAGTTTTCCAGAAGAGGAGTGATGTGCCATCATCTAGGCTGTCGCTACACCAGCCTGGCTGCCTGATTTTGAACCAATTGCAGCCATTGAGCTAGCTTCTGTAGAAGTCCCAGGTACAGAGAATTAGCATAGTCAACCCGGGGCAAAACCAATAATAATGTGAATGATAGCATCATTTGTAAAATATTTCCAGACTTTCTTTATTTTTCGAAGCCAAAAAAAAGAGGCTGAGGCAACAGCACTGATCTTGGGGCTTCATAGATAGATCCTTGTCCACCAGTATCACAAGACATTTGGCCAAGTTTTTGGGCATCAGGGAAAGCCCATTTCTTCCAGCCCAAAGGAGAGACTCCACCTCTACAGTTTATTATAAAATTGCACTTTCTCAGTTTTATCAGAGTTGGGCTTCAACTGATAGAGGTTCATCCAATTGCTAATGTAAAGCATGGTCTTCTGAAAAAACTCCTTAGAGTTCAAGGTTTCCTCAATGCTAAAGATCAATTGCATGTCATCGGCTTAGTTGTAACTTTGTATGCCTTACTTCTGAGGGGTGTGGATCAAGGGGCAAATATATATATTGAATAAGTGAGGGGATAATGCAGAGCCCTGCAATGTGATACCCCACAATTTAGCCTAATCTTGGAGGAGCAGAAGTGGGCAAGGCTAACTGATTGAGACCTATCAGTGAGGAAAGATCTCATCCAGCTAAATGCTGGACCTTGCAGACTGACAGCCTTGACATACTTGAGGGGATTACCATGACCAGCTGTGTCAAAGGCCGCCGATAGGCCTAATAATACTAATACCTGGGCAATGCCTTTATCTGCACCTTTCCTCAAATCATCTACAGCGGATAATATAACAGTCTCAGTTGAGAGAGCAGGCCGGAAGCCTGTCTGAGGATCTAAACATGCAGAATCCTCTAGGAACATAAAGATTATGCAACATGAGCTTTAAGTTTGCAAAATATGGAAGTAATAAGATAGGACAAATAGTTCTTCAAAGCAGAGGGGTCCTCACCAATGTATTTTTTTTTTTTTAGCAAAGGAATTGCTATTGCCTCCTTTAACGAATAAGGTACAACACCCAGACTTAACTATAAGTTAATCAGAGAGACCACCAAATCCGGCAGTCGAGAGAAAACAAACTTGAATTCGGGGAGGGCAGATACCATCAGGTGAACCTGATTTTCCTTTAGCCGTCAACATTGAAAGACTATCTGTATTCACAGTGGGATAGGTATCAAGGGTAGTCTAATGTCTAGAGAGCACACATTAAGGTGCTTTTTGGGATATTGTCCTTAATTATCTTTGTTTTCAGAACTGATTCAAATGGTCGCACAATTTCTTCATGGGAACCACTGGAAATTTAAAACAATCTTGGTTTGCAAGCTCAGAGACTCTGTCAAATATCTCTTTAGACATTTTCTGAATTTAACATTTTGTTGTTAAAGTACTTAGATTTGGCTGCCCAGATTGCTTTCATGTAAGCTTCTAATCATAAAATAAAGCTCTTTCCTCTCTGGAAGATACGCCCTACACCATTTCTTTTCCACTTGCCGCAACTCAAGCTTGGCTTTCTAGTTTCTCTGAAAACCATTTAAATGCTTCATGGCACCTGAATGGTCTAGTTTTACGTTGAGGGGCGACTGCATCTCTGGCTTCTCTGAGCCAGTTGGTTAAGATCTGTCTCCTTGATAGTTTGGTTTTATTTAGGAAAGCTGAATCCTCAGGTCAGATTATGCATTCCCTGAGCGATTTCTATTTTTATTTTTTAGGTACATAAGCTCTGAGAAGGCTTTTTCAGATAAATGTGGTGGGGAAAGGAAGTAAAACCATAACGGCGGCCTCTTATCTCTTCATAGCCTGTGTCACCTGCAATTAATTTGTTTTATAGCACCTTCCATAACAGTGTAGGATGTCGAAGCACTTTAGAGGGGACAGCAAGGTGTAGGATTCATGTCATCCACACTGGTAGGCATTTTCTAAAAGTGCTTGGTCTGGAGAAGCACAGACTCAGGATTCAGAACATAACACTTAATAAGAATTTCTTTATAGGCAAGCAAACCTTTTTAGCAGCTTAAGGAAAATTAAAGACTGGGCAAAAAACAACTTTTTAACTTGTGCCATTCAGTTTGCATGCAGCTCCTTGGCAGTTCATAGCTCACTGTGCTGGATTATGATTGTAACATATGAACTGCACAGTAACAAGAAAACTGACAAAAGCAGTAGCTCACTGTGCTATGCACATAAAATACTGTTCTATGCATGCTACACATTCTTTGCAGCAGGTGTATTAATTCTGTACTATCCTTGGATGAGTCTAAACTGCCACTAGACAAACTGCCATCTCTTGTCTGCAGGTACGGTAATCACCAAAGTTATCTTGATGGTTTTATGTTTGCGGAAAGGGGCTGGCTGTACAAGGAAATTCTAAAACTGCTGCACAAATTGAGTAATAAATAAAGCGTGCAGTGAACGTCCCCAGTTTGAGAAGTGCCTCCCTCCCTGCTGACCCCGTCCTCGGACCCCCTGGGAATGTGTCACGGGCGCCGGTGGGGTCCGCGGACCTCAGGTTGGGAACCGCTATATTAAAGTTATAGGCACTTCATTTTAATCATCAGCAAAACTTGCTTAACTTGTTCTGGAAAAAGGTTGATTAACTGCACCCTCATTATAAAAAGATAAATACATTTTCTCTACGTTTCCAGATGTAAATAAAATACCAAAGGTAATAATTCAGATCTACACTCGACCTAAAGACTAAAAACAAAAAAGTAAATGAAAATTCATGATGCTGGGTCTTCAGCAGATCTTTTCCTAACTTCGACAGTGGGCACTGGATGTGCTTAACCTATCTCAATTATGCATATTTTCAAAACTTGATCACACGTAGTTTTTTCTTTTTGCCCTGATGATTACTAGTTCAATGTGAAATATCCCCATTGGAACTGAAGTGAGCACCACACTTTATCGCATGGTAGTAGCATCGTGGGAAGGCTTGTCTTTCATCCCTATCTGAACAGCTGGCTAGTCAAAGCTCGCTTTATCAAAATGCAGCAATTTTCAATACCATCTCTTAGAGTTTAAGATACATAGCGATAATCCACACCTTTCTTGTCATTCACTTTCTTGAGCCATGCTGGATTCAACTGAATAAAGAAAGTGTTGAATCAAAGTGTCCAATTCCAAGCCTTATCCAGCAAGCGAGATACCCTCTACGGTAATTTGTTTTGTGCTTTCCATTTACTTTTCTTTTGTTTGTGTATGTCAAGCCTTGGCAAAGGTTAAAGCACTTTATAGCATTGGTTCCCAACCTGTGGTCCAGGGACCTCTGGGGGTCCATGACTACTCAGAAAATAAAGTAATATTAACAGATTAATAAAGTGTACATAAATAGTGGCTAAATGTACATTTGGGAATTTTAAAACATACTATAAATGTCAAGGAATTTAAAATTGGAGGCTAAAAACTAAATTGGTACCCTCAAATTGATTCATGGGAGCAGGAAAAGTGTATCAAACAAAATATTGTATGGACAATGTGTGGCTTCAATTGAATTTAGAAAATCTCCAACCTTCATATCAAAATGATTTTTTTGTTGTTTTTATTTATATTTGCAAATTAAATAAAATGTGTTATTGTTTGTGTTTGATGAATGCTTGTTTTAGTATTTTTTGGGCATTGTTTTGTGTTAAAAATCATCTACAGTGTTTAGACTGGGGTTCCTGGCTTTCAGTAATGACTCATTGGGGGGTCCCCGGGATCCAGTAAAGATAAAGTGGGGATCCTGAGAAGTTAAAAGGTTGGAAACCACTGCTACATATCATTCATACAGTTAAAAGAAAGAAAAGCACATAGATTAAAAATTCCCGTTATGCGGTAGATTGCGGCGTCATTTGTAAGGGGAACAGAAAAAAAGACCGTGTAGACTGCAGCCCTAATTGAAGATGGAAAGTGTTTAAAGGTTTTCATCCCTTTCCTAAAAACTGATAGCATTGAGCCTTATGGAAAGCTAGAGTAAGTTACAACGTCTTGGAGAGGCGAGTGAAGGCTTGATTAGCTTTGCTAGATATTTTTGACAAGCTGGAAGATTGAGGTGAGCAAGAGGCTTTGCTCAAACTGTACATAACACTCTGGAGATCTGAATCTTCCACAAGGGCAACTGGCTGGGGAGCAGTGGTGCCTTGAACAAAAGAGTTGATGATGAGGCATGATCCACTTAAGACTAAAGGTTACAAGGAGATTCTAGTTAGATTCTGAATTTGCTCACACAGAATCATAGAAATTTAGCAGTTGTAGTTAGCTCACGCAACTATAACTTGCGCCCCCTCCATGCAGTTTTTTCCTTCAATAATTTGACTGCTAATATTTCATTTGTATTTTTAATGAGGTTCTAGAAGTTGTCATGAGAGCTGCAATATCTGGGGTGATTAGCAGTGCATGACGAGGAAGCAGGTTATTGGTACTTGAAATTGCTCTAACTGCTGAACTTCTATGGTTTTGTGAGTAAATTCAGAATATAACATCCCTGTAACCTTTTTTTTTTTAAGTGAATTTCTCTTTTTATAATTCTATTTCCTAACTAGAACAACCCTGTAACTTTTGGGTTTATTTTTTAAGTAAATTTGTGATTATTTTTTATTTTTAACGTAAAGTCGTTTTAATTACCATATCTTAATCCAACCACCGTCGCGCATGGTCATCGGTCGGGCGCTGTGGGGGGTTGGCCGCAGTGCACAGCCTTTGCCCATGCTTGGCATGGGTTGCCCAGAGGGCCTGTCTATGGGTGAGAGAATAAGTGAAAGAGGGTGTCTCTGGGAGGGAGTGAGTGGGTCTCTAGGGTTTCATATTAGGGGAGTAAGCCGCACAGCCCCGGGGACTTCATCCCCCGGGACCCGGCATTAATACGCATTCAGGGTCAGCTGTAGCTGTAGGGCAGTGCGACCAGTGCCACAGCACCGGGTACTGACTGGGTGAGGGTGCTGTATTTGCAAGTTTATTATGGTTTCAAATGCACTTGCTGCAGCTCTTCTTGCTTTCAGCAGTTTTCAGACAACAATAAAAAAAAATTCAAGATAACTCCATGATTAATGTACTTCCTGGAGAGAAAGTCGTTTTGTCTAGTGGAAGCTGTGACTCATTAGGTAGCACTGCCATAGAGGGTTATTATGCCTGCTGTAAAGAACGAATACCATGCCAATCACAAAGTGCATATAATATGAATTGGTTAGTTGGTTACTGCTTATATCAGAGATCCTTTTGTTGATTGCAGTTTAGAAGTTAAAATCCTAATATAGAACAGTGACGAATTAACTGTCAAAGAGCTGCATGCAAATTTCAAGGTATAGATTAGAGTGTTCTTTTTTTTTCCCAGTCTTTCCTTAACCTAATCTTGCAAAACGGATTCATTTGAGTAGAAATCAATTCTTATTACTAAAAAGAACCCCCAACCATGGTGTATCGTTTTAAATAGTTTTTGCTTCTCCAGATTGAGCACTCTTAAACTGTACCGCCTGCCAGTATAGATGACGTGACTCCTACACATTAAAGCCCTCTTTCCTATGTAACGTTTCCTATACACTGATTTACACACCTATGATTCTCTGTGTAATGTGTGCATGATGTAGTGTTTGTCCACACTAAAGTATATTGGCAATCATGCAATAATCCATGTAACTGGGTCAGTCTGCAAGGCGTAACAAAAAAAAACTTAAAGGCGACAAACCTAAAGCACTTGCCTGTTACAGCAAGTAATTGTTGAAAGGCAATCCCAGGAACGAATTAAAGTGATGGGTGTGGTTAAAGCCCGCAAAATAGATTACATCATGTAGAAAAGCAGCGGTTGCGTGCTACTATGCTCAACCTAAAAAGGGCGCTTTCTGGACAAAGAGCTACCTTTCTGCCAAGTTTGGTTTAATTCCGTCCTGCTGTTCGGGCTGTAGACCTGTTAAAAAACCATAAGGTAATTAACAGGGGGAAACACGTTTTGGGAACCCCTCCCCCCACCTTTTTTTTTTTTTCTTGGTCCCCTGCCTCATGATCACCCTGAAACTTTCCAGACAGCCGCTGACGTGAACATCAAATTGTTTGGGGGAAAATCTGTGAATATTCAAACTGCTCCAAAGAAATAGGAAAGTAAAAAATAAAGCTTTTTCTGTGGATACTAAGGTGGTCATTACAACCCCGGCGGACGGTGTTAAAGCGGCGGTAAGACCGCCAACAGGCCGGTGGTAAAAAATTTGCAATTACGACCGTGGCGGAAACCGCCAACAAAGACAGCCACTTTAACACTCCGACCGCCACGGCGGTACAAACAGCGCGGTGGTCACCGCCAACAGACATTCGGGAGACAATGTACCGCCCACACTATTACAACCCACCAATCCGCCACCTTTTCAGGGGCGGATTCACTGCGGATAAAAACATGGCTGAAACAGGAATTCTGAAGGGAAAACGCTCACCTCTACACACCCCATGAGGAAACCATGGACCCGGAACTCCAAATTCTACCTGCAATAGTCTTCCTGCTCCTCTACCAGGAGCACGAACGCCGGTGGCGAAGACCACGGCGAGTACTGCACCTACGACACAGGGGACGGAAAAAACAGGGACACACACACGCAACACCGCCACCCTCACCCACTACAACACACACACTAATGCATATTAATACATCAGTTACACACTCCAATCCACCCCCCCCCCCCCGGAAGAATGCAAAGACAATAGAAAATGAGTGTAACCATTTTAATATATTAAAATCAAGTAGGCAAAAATATATATATACACCATTTACAAAATATATACCAAGCATAGTAGTCCAGGTAGTGCTCCAATTAAGTCCGGGGAACACTGGGCCCACACGGTATGGACGAGGCCCACACAAGATCCCCGACCATGATGGAGAGAACACTACAGGGGCATCAGAGAGCAGGAAAACAGTCTATACAGTGGGTGGTTTGCACACTGTTCCATCCTGGGGAGTACAAAGCCACAGTCTCTCAAGTGGATAACAGTCTCCACTGGTTCTGGAGGGGGCATGGTGCCCAGAGTGCTTCATCCTGCTAAGGGCAGAGGTAGTGGATGGATCTCTCCACTGGTTCTGGAGGGGGCATGGTGCCCAGTGCGCTTCATCCTGCTAAGGACAGAGGTAGTGGATGGATCCCTCCACTGGTTCTGGAGGGGGCATGGTACCCAGAGTGCTTCATCCTGCTAAGGGCAGAGGTAGTGGATGGATCTGTCCACTGGTTCTGGAGGGGGCATGGTGCCCAGAGTGCTTCATCCTGCTAAGGACAGAGGTAGTGGATGGATCTCTCCACTGGTTCTGGAGGGGGCATGGTGCCCAGAGTGCTTCAGTCTGCCTGTGACTGACTCAGTAGCATCAGTGCCCTTGGTGCTCATGGGCCAGCAGTGCTTGAGGCGGCGGTGCCCTGTTCAGCGGTGCTTGAGGCGGCGGTGCCCTGTTCAGCGGTGCTTGAGGCGGCGGTGCCCTGTTCAGCGGTGCTTGAGGCGGCGGTGCCCTGTTCAGCGGTGCTTGAGGCGGCGGTGCCCTGTTCAGCGGTGCTTGAGGCGGCGGTCTCCATTGCAGTGACTCAGCTGCTGGCGGTCCTTCACGGCCCAGCTGGGCTTTTGCTGGCGGTCCTTCACGGCCCAGCGGGGCTTTTGCTGGCGGTGGCCTCCTGGGCAGCTGGGCTTGTGCTGGCGGTGGCCTCCTGGGCAGCTGGGCTTTTGCTGGCGGTGGCCTCCTGGGCAGCTGGGCTTGTGCTGGCGGTGGCCTCCTGGGCAGCTAGGATGATGGCGGTCTTCTCTGCCGTGCTGCTCTTCCCAGACTTGCTGACCTGCTTGTGCCCCTTCCCCACCTTGGAAGGTGTCGCAGCTCCCACCTGTAGCCCTGGGAGCGGCTTTGGTGGCTGAGTCTTCCCTCTCTCCCGCCGGGCACTGGCCAACTTCTGATGCTTCACAGGTGGGGGACGGTCTGTGCTGTGGCTCCGTGCCACACTGGCTGCCCTGGTGGCGGTGCACTCCATATTCCGGTGACTACAGGCACCACTGGTCCTGGAGATGTTGTGGATGAGGTGCTAGTTCGGGACCTGTGAGACGAACAGGGTGGGGGAGGTGTGGGAAAGAGGTCAAGGTTGGACAGGAAAAGTTTTTTGGACACACTGGGATGGGTAGCTGGAGGAAGTTTGGGAGTGGAGGAAGAGGTTGTGGTTGTAGGAGGTGTCTGTTTGCAGACTTTGGGTGAAGGTGCATGCGCTGGAGGCTGTCATGAGGTGGATGGATGTTGGGTGGGTGTGTGCCTGCGTTTGTGTATTTTCGGAGGGGGCGTCACAGACACACTGGGAGAGGACACAGGGGATGTGTGAATGGTAGTGGGGGTGTTGACTGCACGTGAGCGGGGTGTGGTGGTGGGTGTTCTGGAGAGGGACGTAGTGGCTGTAGAGGTAGTGCATGCAGGTGTGAGTGTAGACGAGACAGGGAGGAGGGAGACAAGGAGGAGTGGGACACAGTGGAGGCAGTGGATGTCCCTGTGTCTGTATGTGTGTGATGCTTGTGTGAGTGCCTGTGGGATGTGTGGTGCTTATGTTTGCCTGAGCTTCCCTTGTGTGTTGTGTGTGTGTGCATGCTGGTCTGTAGGTGTACTTGGGATAGGCTGAGGTACAGGGGATTAGGTCGGGTGGAGGAAGTTGGAGGGGGGAAGCTAGACACAGGGACAATGGCTGCCATCATTGCTGAGGCCAGAGTCTGAAAAACTCGCTGAAGGGCCGCCTGACCAGAATGAATGCCCTCCAGGAATGCATTTGTTTGTTGCAACTGCCTTTCTACACCCTGGATGGCATTCAAAATGGTAGACTGCCCAACAGTGAGGGACCTGAGGAGGTCAATGGCCTCCTCACTGAGGGCAGCAGGGGTGACTGGGGCAGGGCCTGATGTGCCTGGGGCGAAGGTGATGCCCACCCTCCCGGGTGAGCGGGCACGGGACGAAGGCTGAGGGGCTGCTGGGAGGGCGGTGCTGGAAGGGGGGGTGGCGGCTGTACCTGTAGATGGGGGTGGCACAGATGTTGCCGCCACCACAAGGGAGCTCCCATCAGAGGACGAGTCCGTGTCACTGGTCTCAGCTCCTGTCCCCGCTGTGGAGCTCCCCTCGCCCTCCGTCCCACTGGTGAAGTCCGATTACGTAGTGTGGCCCTCCATGGCCATGTGGGATGCAGCCCCCTGGTGCTCCGGTGCCACTGCTCCTCCGCCTGTTGATGCTAATGCACACAAGAACAGGGAGACCACCAAAAGGGGGGGTACGACAGAAGAAAGACATGTTGAGTGCATGCATTACTGTTGGCGGACACGACTGACACAGAAGCCCCCTGCACTACGCCGCGCTCTTTGGCTCCACTGTTCAATTTCTGGGAAATGGCTTACAAGGCTATGGACGACATCTGCACACATAGATGACACAGGGGCATGACTAGGTGTACTTGGCACTCTACAGAGGTGGGCTGGGGTGCCACATGGTCTGCTTTACGGAGGGACATTGCCTACGGACCGTGCCCTGGCCTATGGAAGCCCACCTCCCCGACCCAGACCCCTCCACTGCGCGCAAAGTCAGCAGAATGCGGGTGTACTCACCCCCTTGTGGCTGCTGTGATGCCCTCAAGCGCCCATCGAACTCCGGGTACACCACCGCCAGGATCCTGAACATCATGGGGGTCTTGGTGCGACGGGCACCCCTCCCACGTTCGGAGGCCATCCCCAGCTGAGCCTCCGCCGTCTTCTTGCTCCAGCGGCGAATGTCCTCCCATCTTTTCCGGCTTTGGGTGCTCCGTCTGTGGTAGACACCCAGGGTCCCGGCGTCCTTGGCGATGGCACGCCAAATATGTTTTTTCTGGTGGGCGCTGACCTACATGATTTGTACAGGGGGAAGAGAAAGTTATTACCAACTGCACCGTCAAAGTGATTGGCCCCCATCCCTACCCTTGCCATGTGACACATGCACTCACTGTCGTTTGATGCACGCTGCACTCTCTCCTCCCCCCCCCCCCCACCCCCTTCCTTCTTACATCCACCCCTCTCCACACAGGCATAGCCCATACAACATGCTCCCTGTGTACTTACCTGTTTGTCTGGATGACCGTAGAGTAGCGTGTACTGGGGGAGGACCCTGTCCACGAGTTTCTCCAACTCCTCCGATGTGAAGGCAGGGGCCCTTTCCCCAGACACTCGAGCCATTGTCTCTTCCTGACTGAGGTCACAGCAGCACTTGCAGTGTAGGTCCTCTCCTGTCGAAGATCAGGTATTGAGTGATTGAACAGATAGAAAATGGCGGTCACGTCCGCGGCGGTGCGTACAGTCACTGCCGGCGTACATTGTCATTGGCTCCTGGGACCCATAGGGTCCAATGTTAACCAATGCAGCATTGCGCCACGGTCTTCGACCGCCTACCGCGATGGTGTACAACGCCAGCACAGTTACCTCACATCCCATTGTCCCACTTTAGAGGTCAGGGAGCCGCCATTTCAGGGGCCCACATGGCTTCATTTTCAACTGCGTCACACATACCTAGGCCTAGACTCAACACACATACAGGCCACTTTTTGATTATGAATGGTGTTCTGTGTAAGCTGTGGGTATGTACCTCTGAGTTGTTTGACTCTGTGCTCACTGTTGTCCTTCTTAGGCACTGTCCGACGGGACATGTGAGGAGATGGCGTCATCCTCCGGTGTACCGACCGTTGGTGGACCTGTCGACAGTGGAGGAAAGACATGTGATAATCACATACAGGCTTGACCGTGCCACAATCCAGGAACTGTGTACCCAGTTGAAGCCAGACCTGATGTCAGCTATCCGGCATCCCACAGGAATCTCCCCCCCCCCCCCCCCCCCCCCCCCCCCCCCCTCAAGTGCAGGTGTTGTCAGTGCTCCATTTCCTTGCAAGTAGGTCATTTAAAACAGTGGCCATAGCATCAGGGATGTCCCAGCCTATGTTTTCCAATGTGTTGTCTGCCCTGCTGAAACACATGCGGAGCTACATCGTTTTCCCTCAGGTGGAGGATTTGCCTACAGTGAAAGGTGATTTTTATGCCCTGAACATATCCCCAACATCATAGGTGCCATTGATGGGACCCATGTGGCTTTTGGTACCCCCCCCCCCCCTCCACAGGAGTGAACAGGTGTACAGTAACCAGAAGAGTTATCATTCGTTGAATGTACAGATGGTATGTTTGGCAGACCAATACATCTCCCATGTGAATGCCATGTTCCCTGGCTCAGTGCATGATGCTTACATCCTGCGGAATAGCAGCATCCCTTATGTGATGGGTTAACTCCAGAGGCACTTTGTGTGGCTATTAGGTGAACACCTGGAAGCTAGTCCGTGGGAATGGTTGTGTGGGTCTGGGGATATCCCTACAGGTTAGTGTGTGTCTAACAGTTGTCCCTCGCCATTTGCAGATGACTCAGGTTACCCCAACCTGTCATGGCTACTGACCCCAGTGAGGAATCCCAGGACAAGGGCAGAGGAACGCTACAATGAGGCCCATTGGCGAACTAGGAGGGTGATCGAGCGGACCTTCGGCCTCCTGAAGGCCAGGTTCAGGTGCCTCCATATGACAGGTGGATCCCTATTCTACTCACCAAAGAAGGTGTGCCAGATCATCGTGGCCTGCTGTATGCTTCACAACTTGGCTTTGCTACGCAGGTGCCCTTTCTACAGGAGGATGGTCCAGATGGTTTAGGATATACTTCGATGTGTGTACGTTTTGAAGATTATGAAGCAGTCCTGCATAATAGAGAACATGCTTTTCGCTTCAAAGTTACCATCATCAAAGTATTTATAAAAGTCCTTAAGGTGTGATTCTACCTAGGGTGCCATCTGCCCCTCTATGGCGCATCAGTATTGTAGTCATAACTAGTGTCTCCCATTCAAGCGATTGCATTCCAGTCTTTTGCAATTTCTTTCATGGGAAGTGCCTTCTTTATAACCATTACTTTGCTGTGACGCCTAAGTGGTTTGTCGTAGAGGATCTCCGTTCATGGTCATAAGCACTTGAATAGTTCTGCCTACAGGCGGGTATCCCGTAGCACTTCTTTACATAGTCCTTTTTTTTTTTTTTAAGTCTACTAGATGTTCACCTTACTTCAGGAAGACCTGCAGAGACACTTAAGAACATAATGTGCAGCCTAGTTAAATAGGCTGCAATGGTGTAATTCTTCAGATTGTACTTAGGAAAACAGGGTTAAAATACCCTTAAACGGTAAAATTTGAGGAAGATGTTTTACACCAAACCTCAAATCTCCTTCACACAACTTTTTTCCTGACAGTCAAGATGAAGAATAGGAAAGCAGTGTAGCCACATATGCTGCAATTATGTGAGTGTAAAATGACTGTGCCTTTAAGGCTGCAGAGACTACCAATATCCCGTCATGCTCAGCAGATGACAGTTGCTTCAGTTCTTTTTTCCGGCACCTGCTCACAGGATCCTGGAGCACTGAACTCTGCCTTTTAGGCTTTTTTTTTTTCTTCAAGTCACTTGTGAATTTTTTTAAAACCGGTTAACTCAATGTTTTTCATTAGTCACTTCCATTTGAAGTCTTTTTCTGAAGAATTTTGAGGCGTTTTAAGCATTTATAATGCCTTCCTTGGTTGACAAGTTTCCTTCATGTGGGAGAAATAATGACTCCCATCTAGTCATTAACCTGATCACTGTCCTCACTGCAAGAAATGTTCACTATGTACTTTAAGCGACAAAATATTTTCCTTCATGGAAAGGAAGAACAGGGAAGACAAGCTCAAGGTGGGTCCTCAGAGCGAGGAGAGGGTTATTCCTCAACCAGAGCTCTTGCATCGACCTCTGAGGGACGTGAAAGGTCCACGAAGAGAATGCCACGGAGAAAAACACCTTTCCTGGTTGATGTCGAGACTAGGTACCGCACTGACTTGCTCGCCGTCGAGGAACCGATCACCTTCGAGAAAACATTGATCGACATTGAGACAAGATAGAGCTTCCACAGTGTAGATGCATGCAGTGATCTGGACGTCGAATAATGTAATAACGTCGCAGCGACTGATGTCTTATAACTGTCTGGAGTCAACGGGTCCAAAGTTCGACGACCAACCCCGTTCACATTCCAGTCAATGTAGAGATCCATCTCTATGTTGAGGATAAAAAGGAGGCATATATTTATATGTTCAATGGCATGCGTAGCTGTAGATACACATGCTATGCATATTCTGCCATCTAGTGTTGGGCTCGGAGTGTTACAAGTTGTTTTTCTTCGAAGAAGTATTTTCGAGTCATGGGATTGAGTGACTCCTCCTCTTTGGCTCCATTGCCCATGGACATCGACTCCATGTTAGATTGTTTTCTTTCCGCCATCGGGTTCGGACATGCTTCTTTTCGCTCTGATAGTTCGAGTCGGAAAAGTTCTATAACTCATTAAATTTTGTCGGTATTGTTTCGATCGCATAACATCTCTCGTCGACACTTTGGTATGGTCGGATCAAACATCTTTACTCGCCCTTCGGGGCGCCCAACTCTGGCCTGGTCGGGCCGACCGCGTGGAAGCCTCATGGACCAGACCCCATTCCACTTTTGTCCTCAGTGCCACGCCAAATTTCCATATACAGACCAACCTCTCGTCTGTAATGTCTCTCCCCAGACCATCGAGAGAAAAACTGTGAGGCCTGCAGATCCTTCTGTTCGAAGAAAACTCTCCGACAGAAGAGCACGAAGACTGGAGATGGTGTCAAAGAGCACAGAACGTCTAGACGTCGAGGAAGAGGAGATCGTGCACACCGCAGTCTCCATCCGAGGGTCTGACTCCGAGTAGGACAGACCGGTCACGGCAGGACAGCAAGTGAGTACGCCTGCCCCTGTCCCATCGAAGCGCAAACATTAAGCCTTGGGAACGCCACTGCCGGAAGGCCATGGCTCGACCCGCAAAAAGACCTTCGGTGACCAAGCAACAACTTTGGCACCGAAAAAGGCCACGCCACCAAAGCCTTCGGACTCGAGCCGAATCACTGGCTCCGAAACTAGCAAACATCGAACCTTCGAGTCCAAACCTTAAAAATCGCTCTGAGCCGAGGCCAACATCCACTCCCAGCCTTTTGATCCCGAAAAAACTATCTTCGGAGCCGAAAAGGCCAGTTTATACAGAAGAACATGGACTTTCCAAAGTACTTAAAGAAAGCCATAGATTTTCGGAGGAACGCACACAAATGGAGGACATTGATGAAAGGCAAGCCAGAATTCACATTCACAAGGACACTGGCAAGATCATAACTGCACCTCCTCTGAAGCCTAAGAGGAAGCTGGCCTTTCAGGAACAATTGGACACTGCTCAGCCACCAGCTAAAGTGGCAAGGCCTAAACGAAGATCTCCACCTTCACAATTTTTACCTCCGCAGACTCCTCATTCTCCTCACCTGCTTGTCTCTCCACCTACTACTCACACACCTGCACATTCTTTCGATTAACAACAAGACAATGTGGATCCATGGGATCTCTGATTCAGGTCCCATTCCTGATAACAGCCCAGACTGCTATCCCTCCAAACCGTCACCACTGGAAGATAGCACCAGATACACTCAGGTTCTGGCTAGGGCGGCATCCTACCACAATGTTGCCATGTACACCGAGCCCTTAGAGGATGATTTTCTCTTTAACACATTATCCTCCACACACTCTACCTACCAGTCCCTTCCCATGCTTCCAGGCATGTTAAAGCATGCACGCCAGATATTTCAAGAGCCAGTCAAAGCCAGGATAATTACTCCCAGAGTGGAGAAAAAGTATAAACCACCTCCCTCTGATCCGGCATTCATTACACAACAACTGACTCTTGATTCTGTAGTTGTACGCGCGGCCAGAAAGGGAGCCAACTCCCAGTCATCTGGTGATGCACCACCACCAGACAAGGAGAGCAGAACATTTGATGCTGCTGGCTAAAGGGTAGCATTGCAGGCAGCCAACCAATGGAGGATAGCCAACTCCCAAGCACTATTGGCTAGGTATGATAGGGCCCACTGGGACAAGATGAAGGATATCATACAACATCTCCCCAAAGACCAACAAAAAAGGGCACAACGAATAGTCAAGGAAGGGCAGACTATTACCAATAACCAAATTAGATCAGCCCTAGATTCAGCAGACACAGCAGCTAGAGCAATTAATACTGCTGTTACTATACGGAGACACGCTTGGCTCCGGTCATCAGGGTTTAAGCCTGAAATTCAACTGGCAGTCCATAATATGCCGTTCAATCAAAAATAGCTTTTTGGCTCTGAAGTAGATACGGCTATTGAGAAAATGAAAAAAGATTCAGACACCGCTAAGGCCATGGGCGCTTTGTATACGACACAATACAGGGGATCCTTTCGGAAACCTCAATACAGAGGTGGTTTTAGAGAACAAACACCTGAGGCATCTACCTCACAATCAAAGTCAACCTACCAACCTCAATACCAACGAGGTGGGTTTAAAGGTAATTACAGAGGCCAATTCTCCAGAGGCAGGGGAAAATAGCCAACAAAGCAAGCCTCACAGCCAAAACAGTGACTTACTCCATCTCTTCCCAACTCACACCTCACCTGTGGGGGGAAGACTGCAAAGGTTCCACAACAATTGGCTACCCATTACAACTGGGTATTTATTATCTGCAATGGTTATTGCATAGAATTAACACACATTCCCTCAATGTTGCAAGAAGAAGTGAAATCGCTATTACTCAAACAAGCCATAGAGCTTGTATCACAACATCAGATAGGAACAGGGGGTTTACTCACTGTACTTCCTTATTCCCGAAAAAGACGGAACCTTAAGACCAATATTAGCTCTCAGAACTCTCAATCTTTACACCCTGTCAGAACACTTTCACATGGTAACACTACAGTATGTGGTCCCACTGCTACTGCAGCAACATTTCATAACATTAGACCTCAAGGCTGCGTATTTTCACATATCCATCCATCCACCGCACAGAAAATATCTCAGGTTTGTAATTCAGGGAAAATATTACCAGTTCAAAGTGTTACCCTTCGGGATAACAGCTCCCAGAGTATTTACAAAATGCTTGGCAGTAGTAGCTGCTTAACTAAGAAGACAATACATTCATGTTTTTCCATATCTTGACGATTGGTTAATAAAATCCAACAATCATACACAGTGTCAAAACCATACACATTATGTAATACAAACCCTACACACCCTAGGGTTCTCCATAAACTACCAAAAATCACACCTACAACCGGCGCAAATTCAACAGTATTTAGGAGCCACACTAAATACACAAACAGCACTTGCAAGCCCAAGTCCACAAAGAGTGCAAGCGTTTCACAATGTATCAGCACAAATTCATCCAGGCCAACAGTACACGGTCAAATTCGTAATGAAACTGTTGGGCATGATGGCATCATGCATTGCCATTGTCCCAAATGCAAGATTAAACATGCAGCCTTTACAACAGGGCCTTGCACAGCAATGGTCCCAGGCACAGGCTCAACTCCAAGATCTAGTGCTGACTGACCGCCAAACACGCATATCACTTCACTGGTGGAATTCCACAAATCTAAACAAAGGGCGGCATTTTCAAAACCCTGTGCCTCACACCATACTTACGACAGATGCATCCATGATTGGATGGGGGCGCACCTCAACAATCACAACATTCAAGGACAATGGGACACCAAACACAAACAATTACACATAAATCACCTATAATTGCTAGCCGTATTCCTAGCAGTCAGAGCTTTTCAGCCTCTTCTCACTCACAAGAACATCCTTATCAAAACAGACAACATGACAACAGTGTATTACCTAAACAGACAAGGAGGAACCCATTCCTCTCAACTGTCCCTCCTAGCCCAAAAGATTTGGCATTGGGCAATCCACAACAACATTCACCTGGTAGCACAATACATTCCAGGAATACACAACCAATTGGCCGATGTTCTCAGCCGAGATCATCAGCAAACACATGAGTAGGAAATTCATCCCCAAGTGCTTCAGACAAGCTTTCACCACTGGGGAACACCAGACATAGACCTATTCGCCACCAGCGAAAATGCAAACTGCCAAAACTTTGCATCCAGGTACCCACATCCGCTATCTAAGGGCAATGCTCTATGGACGAATTGGTCAGGGATATTTGCTTACGCTTTTCCCCCTTTCCCGCACATTCCATTTTTAGTCAACAAACTGCGTCAAATCAAACTCCTACTTACAGCACCAATGTGGGCACGTCAACCCTGGTACACAACACTGTTATATATGTGATACCACTGACAGATCTAACTCCCCAACAGACCAGATCTGTTAACGCAAAACAGATCAGGCATCCAGATCCCAAAATACTAAATCTAGCAATTTGGCTCCTGAAGTCAGAGTTTGGATACCTACAACTACCAACTGAATGTATGGAAGTAATTAAACAGGCAAGAAAACCCACTACCAGGCAGTGTTATGCAAACAAATGGAAAAGATTTGTGTATTACTGTCAATCTAAACAAATTGCCCCTCTTTTATTGTCAATCCAAGAAATTGTAAGTTATTTGCTTAATTTACAAAAAGCAAAAGCCTTTTCGTCCATTGAAATACATCTCACTGCAATCTCTGCGTATTTGCAAAATATACAACACAGCTCTTTATTTAGAGTCCCTGTTATCAAAGCCTTAATGGAAGGATTAAAACGCATCATTCCATCTAGAACACCTCCAGTGCCTTCGTGGAACCTAAACATAGTACTCACACGACTCATGGGTCCACCATTTGAACCTATGCATTCATGCCAAATTCAATACCTAACATGGAAAGTTGGCTTCCTAGTTTCAATTACTTCATTAAGAAGAGTTAGTGAAATCCACGCTTTCACTATTCAAGAACTGTTCATACAAGTACACAAACATAAAATTGTACTTCGAACACACCCAAAATTTCTCCCAAAGGTTTATATCACTGTTTCATATCAAACAAACAGTGGAACTACCAGTCTTCTTCCCACAGCCAGACTCTGTAGCGGAAAGAGCCCTGCATACATTAGACATTAAAAGAGCTCTGATGTATTACATAGATAGAACTAAATCATTTAGGAAAACCAAACCATTATTTGTGGCGTTCCAGAAACCACATACTGGTAACCCTATTTCAAAGCAAGGGCTAGCTAGATGGATAGTAAACTGCATCCAAACATGTTACCTCAAAGCTAAAAGGCAGCTATTAGTTACACCTAAAGCACATTCCACCCGTAAAAAAGGGGCTAAAATGGCTTTCTTAGGAAACCTACCAATGGCCGAAATCTGTAAAGCAGCCACTTGGTCAACACCTCATAGATTTACCAAGCATTACTGTATAGATGGGTTAGCAATACAACAGGCCACATTAGGACAGGCTGTACTAAGAACACTATTTCAAACAACTTCAACTACTACAGGCTGACCACTGCTTATGGGAGGTAAAACTACTTTCTAGTCTATGCATAGCATGTGTATCTGCAGCTACACATGCCATCGAACGGAAAATCTCACTTACCCAGTGTACATCTGTTCGTTGCATGTTCTGCTGCAGATTCACATGCACCCTCCCACCTCCCCGGGATCCTTTAGCAGTTTAAGTTCAATATTCACTTGTGTGTGTGTGTGTGTGTGTGTGTGTGTGTATATAGATATATATATATAAATATATATATTCCATTTGCATGGACATCTCTTTTCTTTATACTCTATCACTCCTACCTTACCTTCTGCGGGAAAACAATCTAACCTGGAGTCGATGCCCATGCGCAATGGAGCTGCTGAAGAGGAGTCACTCGATCCCGTGACTCAAAAATACTTCTTCGAAGAACAACTTGTAACACTCCGAGCCCAACATTAGATGGCAGAATATGCATCGGAACATGCCACGAACAGATGTATACTGGGTAAGTGACATTTTCCATAATCGTCATCTGATTCAGAGTATTAAAGGCCTAACTCCCAGACCTTGCCAATAGTGCTGCCGGATTTGCCGCCACCTCCCCAAGAACAGCCCTTGCCACCTCCTCCAGCTCCTCCACCACCACCTCTGGTGACTTCAGCTCCACTGTCGCCTCTAACTGCAGGACAACCAAGATCACGCTCTCTCACCATAGCTCACATAGACATCGCTCCAGGCGCGCTCCCTCTTCCAGAACTTGAGACAGTAGCCACTGTTCTCGTACTAGGAAAACCTAAAGACATTGATCAATATACTGTCATCTTCCTCAACAGGTCGCTACTCACCGACTCTAACTGATTAACCAAATCCTCGAGTTTCTCCAGTGGACAAAATATCCACTTTCCTGGAAGTATTAGTGAGGGAGCAGCAAAACTAAATATACAAATGTCAGTTTCCACACCAACATCTGTCATATTTGAAACACTCCACCAAAGAGTGGCATCAAGACCACTGCTTCCGCTAGTGTCAAGAGTGCTGAAACCTGCAATGGCGCTCTTCCTCACTCCAGCAGCTACCAAACTGGCTTATTCGAGGCTGCAAAAGAAATATAGGCCTCCAGAGCAAGATCCACTGTTCATCAGTGGCTATCCTGGCCTTCAAAGAAATTTCATGCCATGGCTCCTGCTTAATCTGTTCACCTCCATATCTCACATGAAAGCAGATAGAAACACTAGAAGCTGTCTTGAAAGACCAACAATGTCCGTTCAGGCCTTACCAACGCCACTTTAACTCTGAGGGTTCAAATCCCTCATTGGTACTAGGGTCGCTACCAAACACAACAGCAGCGTCCACACAAACAGTAACAACAGCGAAGGCAGTCTAGAGGTCGGAATACCCAGCAGCCTGCACAGGGAGGAAAGACAGTAACACCAAAACAATGAACTTCCCTTTCCCTCCCTTTTCCGTTGTCCATTCCGGTAGGGGGAAGCATCTCACGTTATTTGACAGAGTGGCAAAAGACCACAAAAGATTCCTGGATGCCCAGTATTGTTCAGAATGACTATTCTCTGATTTATCAGCCCTCCTCCAACCATACTACCTAAGCCATCCAACCATCAGGTGTCCATGCTTTGGAACAAAGTCAACATCCTCCTTCAAAAGAATGCAGTGGAGGTTGTGCCCCGCATACGAGGCACAGGATTCTATTCTAGATATTTCTTGGTGAAGAAAAAAGGCAAGAACAAGTATAGACCCATTTTGGACTTAGACAGCCAACAAATTGATTTGGAAGGAAAACATTTTGAATGTTGGCATTAAATCAACTTTACCCTCAACTTCGTCAGGGAGATTGGCTCTGTCTAATAGAACTCCAAGACACGTATTTTCATATCCCAATTGAAAAAAGAAACACTGCAGGTTCCTGAGGTTTGTTGTGGGTCAGGACCACTATCAGTACCAAGTCCTACCATTTGGCCTCAAATCAGCCCCCAGAACAGACATTTTGTTTATCCCTATGTAGACAATTGGCTGATCAAAGCTTCGACCTCACAAGAGGCCCAACGTCAATACAACTGGACCTGTAAAGTACTTCAGCGGCTTGGTTTATAAATCAACCATACCAATCAATTTCCAAACCAGTGCAGACTCTCCAATACTTGGGAGCCACTTTGGACACTGTATCAGAAAAAGCGTCTCCTTCGGAGTAAAGACTTGTATCGATCCGTCAAATGTCACACACCGATGAAAGCCTCTTGCCCCACAGTGAGATCAGTTTCTTCTCTTCTTGCCTCTATGGCCTCCTGTATCTTTCTCATTCCGAACGCATGCCTTCACATGCGTCTCCTAGAAGTGTCTTTAGGATCATTGGGATGAAGTGACAGGAAGCTGGGAGGACAAGATCTCCCCCCCCCCCCTCATGCAGTACTGTTCTATCAGCAGCCTCCTTCCCAAACCATAGTCACAGATTCATCGCTACTGGGGTAGGGAGCCCAAATGGGCCATCTCCAAATACAAGGCAAATGGTCTCCAAGGGAAATGTCCTGTCATATATGTAGCCCCTGAAGCTCAGAGCAGTCCACTTAGAGCTCAAAGCATTTTACCTATCCTTCAAGACAAAATCCCTGCTTATTCAGACAGACGAAAACAACGACCATGTATTATCTCAACAAGCAGGGAGGGGCGAGGTCCAGACCTTTGTCCCATGAAGCCCAAACAATTTGGAAATGGCTCATAGCCAGAAACCTGCAGATTACAGCAGCACACCTTCCAGGTGCACAAAATGTGCTGGCAGATGCTCTAAGCAGGGCCTTACAAGAAAACCCCGAATGGGTCCTTGACTACAACGTTGTCAACAACACCTTTTGGACCTACTAACCAAATTCGGAGGACAGATGGTCCACCCCAATCTCTTCTCTTTGAGTTTGGCAGCATGCCTCCTGAGAGAGTGCAGTATGGACACTTAACTCTGCCACAAGACTGCATGAATATTCTTAAAGAAGCTAAAAGGTTATCAACCCAAACAGCCTACACCTTCAAGTGGAAGAGGGTCTGCATTTGGTGTTCTTCAAGAACATAGACCCTACTTCTTTCCAGGATGAAGCCATTCTTCCCAATCTCCGCAGTCTGGCAAAATCAGGCTTACAATTCGCATCAATAAAAGTACATTTGGCATCTCTTATTGCCTACCGCAAATGTCCTTCCCAAATATTTTTTTCAAGATCCCGGTAATTAAGGATTCCTTGAAGGGTTAATATATTTTTTTCCTTCTAGCAGACGCTTTTCTCCTCCCTGGGAAGTTAAGTCCTTTCACGACTGATGCAAGAACCTTTTGAACTGATTCATAAGTGCTCCCTTCAACATCTATCTGGGAAAGAAGCTTTCCTTATAGCTATTACATCTGCTTGTAGGGTTAGTGAAATTCAGACATTACGTGCAAATGAATTCTGTACAGTGTTTCACTCTAAAAAGTGGTTCTTAGAACCCACCTGAAATTTCTTCCCAAAGTGGTTTTGGGGTTTTACGCAAATCAGTTTCTCTACCCACTTTCTTTAAGAATACTTCTGCTCCAGCAGAGTGATCCCTGCACTCTGAATGTAAGGAGGATCTTGAGATTTTACCTAGCTAAGACACACGATCTGCACAAATCGGACTAGCTTTTTGTGAACTATGGGCCTGTCTGCAAAGGTTTAGCCACCTCTAAGCTGTCCTGCATACTTTTCTATTACCAAAAAGCAAACTGACCTTTGTGGACAAAATCTAAAACTCATTCTACAAGAGGCCATGCATCTACAGCAGCTTTGATGAGGATTGTCCCTATTGCTGAAATGTATAAGGCAGCAACATGGAGATCGGTTCACACATTCATTAGACATTACTGTTTAGACTCCGATGCTAGGGCAGATGCTCAAGTAGGGCAAGCCTCCCTAAGGAATTTATTTGCCTAGTCTGTTTTTTCTCTCCTCTGTTTTTTCCACCATGTGATTGAGGACAAGCTTGCTATTCTAGTCAAATGCTTGACTATCAACTGAGATCCGCTACGAGAGAAGAAATGGTTTCTTACCTGTAACTCCAGTTCCCTCGTAGGGGAATCTCTGAAGTCATAAGCAACTCTCCCTCCTCCCCTGTGGACAGAACAGAGATTAGTGTTAGACCTAACTCTAGTGCTTATCGTCAAAAAGAACTGAAGCAGCTGTCATCTGCCTTAAGGCAGTCATTTTCCACTCACATAATGGCAGCATATGGGGCTATACTGCTTTCCTATTCATCTCTACTTGGTCAGTAAAAAAGGTTTGTGAAGGAGATTTGAGGTTTGGTGTAAAACATTTTCCTCAAACTATACAGGCTAAGGGTACTTTAACTCTGTTTTCCTAAGTACAATCTGAAGAATTACACCACTGTAGGCCATTTACCTAGGCTGCACATTATGTTCTTTCTGAAGTCCCTGCAGGCCTTCTTCAAGTAAGACGAGCGTCTACACTTAAGAAAAGACTCTGTAAAGAAGTGCTCTGGGATACCCACATTTGGGTGGAACTAGTCAAATGCCAGAGAACTGGAGTTATGGGTAAAAAACTATTCCATCTACAAGCTCTCACATTTCAAGAACCGTTTGTACAGGTTGATGCATATAGGGTTGTCCTCGGAGCTGACCCATAATTCCTTCCCAAGGGAGGTCTCTCCTTTCCAGCTACACAAACAATTAAGTTTACAGTCTTTCACTCTCACACTTCTTAGCTGAAAGAGCTCTTCACACCCAACATGACAAGCATTAATTTACTACGTGGGCAGATCTGAGCCTTTTCATAAAACGCATCAGGTTTTTGTCGTTTTACTAAGCCTCATTAAGGCCACCTTATATCAGAACTGGGCATAGCTCGATGATTCATTAAATGCATCCAGACATGTTATTCTAATGACAGGAGGGTCTTGCCCACTGCCCTTGGCTGTATTCTACATGGAAGAAGGGGAAGGAAAAGGGAGCAAGCATGGCATTTTTGGGGAATATACCCATAGTAGACGTTTGCAAAGGAGCTACATGGTCACTTTTACCAAGCATGCCTATGTAGATATCCTTGCCCATCTGCATGCTAGAGTTGGCCAAACAGTATTAAGAATTCTGTTTCAGACATCTACATCATCCTCTGACTAGCCACATGTAGCATATGTGCCTGTGTAATATCTACACCCACTTGTGCTCTGAACGGATTGTTATCCCATAGGCATCTGTTTGTAGCGTGTAGTTCTATAGAGTCACATGTCCCACTCTACTTCATGCAGTCAGCATATTGTTTGCACTTCTTTAACATTAAATATTTACCTTATTTTTTTACACCGTTTGCAGGGTCACCACACTTCTTGCTATTAGCCACTCCATACAGGTTCTCACCTGCTGTGCGGAAAACATTCTTACAAGGGAGTCTATGCCCATGTGCATTCCCTACTTAAGGGAGAAGTCACAAGGGACCTTCAAACTTGAAGAGACTTTTTCAAACAAAAACAACTTGCAACATCCAAGGCTAACACTAGATGGCAGTAGTATGCAGTTCATGTGAATCTACAGCACAACAAGCAATGAGCAGATGCTTACAAGGTGAGTAACATTCCTTCCTCTGGGTTTCTGCGTGTATTGATATTTTTAATCATGTTTGAGATTTTTTAATATGAACATTATTTTTGACTGGGTAATGAGTGCTAATTTGTACTAATTTTGTCAGATAAAGCTTTCCGGTTTGGGTTCTTAATCTTGATATTCCCAATTTGTCCAGTATACAAATATTTGGGGTTATCAAGTATTTGCACTTGTAAACCTGGGCAGGAATTTTTACTCTGCTACAGCAAAATCTGCTGAACGAAATCACACCAAACATGTAGTTTGAGCCTAAACCATTATAGGGCTATTCTATGGTATGGTACGAATCCTTTTTTTTTTGTTTTGTTTTTTTAATAGACATTTGTCATAAGACCGATCTTGTGGATTTTGTATACATTTTGGCATGTGGGCTTGCAAACAGGTTACAAATTAATGTCTGTGTGGTTCTCAAACGCGACTTACATAGTCAATTTTCTTATCTTGTTGGCAGATTAAACCAGTCTGAAACCACACCACTTGGCGTGGGAGAAAAAAAGGTTTATTAGGCACAAGGGTCTTTAACTTACCCTCTGTGAGCATAGATCACTGATGGGTGGAAAATGTAATTTATTTTTGCAAAACAGAAGGCTAAATCACCATGCTACTTTGACTGTATTGAGAGCAGTTTAAAAACGGCAAACAAAATTCTATGTGAGAAGAAAAAATAAAAATAAAAAAAATAATCATTGGGTTTGGAGCCACAGGGGCTGCATGCAGTTTCTGGCGCAATGCCATTCCCTTCTGCCCTGCACGCAGAACCCAATTACCATGCAGAGGATCTTCAGAGGGTATGATGCTCGGTCAGGGGATGGGCTGAGGCCATATCTGGCTCTAAGACCTCAATTGATCGTACACAAAACCAGACACAGCTGTTTCATGTTTTAGTTGGAGGTCATTGTATAGTACGAAATTGCAAACATTTTGTTAGTGAACCAAATGCTCTGTTTGACCTCACCCACAGTTTAACAAATTCCAAAACAAATGGCGTAAATCATCTTCTAGTTAAATTAATGACATGGAATAAAAACATTGCGTTTTTGGGGGGGGGGGGGGCGGGGGGGTTAAATGTGTTATGGTTTGCAAGCCTATTTGAATTTTTTGAATGGCTGTTGTGCGTTATGGATTGTAGAGCTACCTTTCAATAGGGAATTCCAGGGGGTTTCAGCTTTAATTCCTCAACATAATTGTACTTTTAACTTTTTAAATGAATTGTGCATCAGCCTAGATTATATATCTGTGTGTGTGTGTGTGTGTGTATATATATATATATATATAATATATATATATATATAATATATATATAATATATATATATATATAATGTTCGATGGCATGTGTAGCTGCAGATACACATGCTGTGCACATCCCGTCATCTAGTGTTGGGTTCGGAGTGTTACAAGTTGTTTTCTTAGAAGTCTTTTCGAGTCACGAGATCGAGGGACTCCTCCCATTTCGGCTCCATTGCGCATGGGCGTCGACTCCATCTTAGATTGTTTTTTTTCCGCCATCGGGTTCGGATGTGTTCCTTTTCGCTCCGGGTTTTGGGTCGGAAAGTTAGTTAGAATCTCGGAAAAATCGTCGGTATTGTTTGCGTTCGGTATCGGGTTAGTTATAACAGATCGACACGACTTTTGAAGAGCTCTGGTGGCCCTTCGGGGTTTTTTCGATCCCCGTCGGGGCCTGGTCGGCCCGGCCACGTGTCTCTTCAAGGCTGATGGAACGGAACCCATTCCGCTTCTGCCCAAAATGCCATAACAAGTATCCGTATACAGATCAGCATCTGGTCTGTAACTTGTGTTTGTCTCCAGAGCACAAGGAAGATACTTGTGAAGCCTGTCGAGCGTTTCGGTCCAGGAAGACACTAAGAGACCGAAGAGCAAGAAGACTGCGGATGGCGTCGGTGCCGACAGGACAAGGGCGTTTCGAGGAGGAAGAAGAAACCTTCTCCATCCAAGAGTCGGACTCGGACGAGCTCGATCCAGAAGAAACGCCGAAAACCGTGAGTAAGACGTTGAAACATAAAACTCACAAGAAGACCACAAAAGCCCAGGGGACGCCACCGCCAACAGGCCATGGCTTAACCCGAAAAATAGGTGACTGGTCATCGGCACCGAAAAAGGGCACGCTGGTGTCGAAGTCATCCGACTCCGGTCGAGATACCGCCACACAGCAATCTCGGGCCGGAGACAGCGGCTCCGAGCAAGTTCGGCACCGAGACAGCGGCACCGAAATGGGTCAGCATCGAGAGACCACAACGCAGAAAATAAAAAAGGTTTCGTCGGAACCGAAAAAAGCAGCCAAAAAGGTTTCGATACTGAAACATCCGGCCTCGGAACCGAAATCAAGTTCCTACACAGAGGAACAGGGACTGTCCTCACAAATGAAAATACATAGATTTGGACAGGAACTGGAGACAATGGAGCCAGATTACACCCAAAGGAGGCTCCACATCCAAAAAGAAACAGGGAAGATCAGCACTCTCCCTCCTATTAGAATGAAACGCAAACTTGCCTTCCAGGAGAAAGACAAGCAGCCACAGGCAAAGGTGGCTAAACAAGTAAGCCCGCCACCGTCTCCACAACGCTCGCCACAACCATCACCGGTAGCCACTCCACCTATGATGCAATCCCCAATTCATACAGGGATGAGTCAAGATGACCCAGACGTGTGGGATCTTTATGATGCGCCAGTGTCAGATAATAGTCCTGACTGTTATCCAGCTAGACCGTAGCCACCAGAAGATAGTACAGCCTACGCACAGATGGTGTCGAGGGCAGCGGCATTTCATAATGTCAGCCTGCATGCAGAGCCCATTGAAGACGACTTTCTATTTAATACACTGTTGTCCACACACAGCCAGTACCAGAGTCTCCCCATGCTACCTGGAATGCTAAAACACTCCAAACAAGTGTTTGAGGAGCCTGTAAAAGGAAGGGCCAGAAATATAAGCCGCCACCAACAGACCCCGTGTACATCACACAACAGCTCACACCGGACTCAGTTGTAGTAGGGGCAAGCTCGCAAGAGAGCAAATTCACATACTTCAGGAGATGCACCACCTCCAGATAAAGAAAGTCGTAAATTCGACGCAGCAGGAAAAAGGGTGGCTGCACAGGCAGCAAACCAGTGGCGTATTGCAAACTCACAGGCTTTGTTGGCCAGATACGATAGGGCTCATTGGGACGAAATGCAACACTTTATAGAACATTTGCCCAAGGAGTCCAGAAGAGAGCACAGCAAGTAGTAGAAGAAGGACAGAGTATCTCGAACAATCAGATACGGTCAGCAATGGATGCAGCAGACACAGCTGCTAGAACTGTAAACACAGCAGTGACAATAAGGAGACATGCATGGCTGCGTACATCAGGATTTAAACCAGAAATACAGCAAGCTGTGCTGAATATGCCATTTAACGGACAGCAGTTGTTTGGGCCGGAGGTGGACACTGCTATTGAAAAGCTTAAAAAAGACACTGATACGGCCAAAGCCATGGGCGCACTCTACTCCCCACAGAGCAGAGGCACATTTAGCAAAACACAGTTTCGAGGGGGGTTTCGAGGGCAAAGCACAGAACCCACAACCTCACAAACAAGGCCCACTTATCAGAGCCAATATCAACGGGGAAGTTTTTCGGGGACAATATAGAGGGGGACAGTTCCAAAAAAGTAGAGGGAAGTTCCAAAGTCCCAAAACTCCACAAAACAAACTGACTTACACGTCACAAATCCCCAACACGTAACACCTTTGGGGGGGGGGGGGGGGGGGACTAACCAAGTTCTACAAACAATGGGAAAAAAGAACAACAGATACTTGGGTATTAGCAATTATCCAGCATGGTTATTGCATAGAATTTCTCAATTTCCCTCCAAATGTCCCACCGAAAACACACAATATGTCAAAACAACACCTAGACCTTCTACAACTGGAAGTACAAGCGTTGTTACAAAAAGAAGCAATAGAATTAGTACCAGTTCATCAGAAAGGAACAGGAGTTTACTCTCTGTACTTTCTCATACCCAAAAAGGACAAAACTCTAAGACCTATATTAGATCTCAGAACTTTAAATATCTACATCAAATCAGATCACTTTCACATGGTGACATTACAGGACGTAATCCCATTGCTCAAACAGCAAGACTACATGACAACACTAGACCTAAAGGATGCATACTTCCATATACCGATGCATCCTTCACACAGAAAGTACCTAAGGTTTGTATTCCAAGGGGTACATTACCAATTCAAGGTGTTGCCATTTGGGGTAACAACTGCGCCAAGAGTTTTTACAAAATGCCTGGCAGTGGTAGCTGCACATATCAGAAGGCAGCAAATACATGTGTTCCCGTACCTAGACGATTGGTTAATCAAAACCAACACACAAGAACTGTGGTCACAACACACAAAGTATGTTATCGAGACACTCCACATTGTTCTGTTTCTGTATGTCTTTTCTTCTTCTATTAAGCCGCTATTGTGGAAAATGGCAGAAGGGTTGCTCTGGGGAGTTTTCCATCTTGGTAAAACTACTTGACCCCCAAAACCTATGTTTTGACACCAAAATGAATTATATAGGTCTCATGGTTCCTGAAATATTACATCATCAGTGCAACACATCTGCCATTTTTTAAGAAATGTCTTCCAGAAAAATTTGGCCCGGATCAGCAATGTCTACTGAAGCTGAATTACTTCTCTAGTGATCCAAGAACACAAATCAAAAATGAAAATCGCTGGAAAGCAATTTGTTTCTACAGGGGTATATCAGGGGGCTGGGATTAGTCCTAGATTTCAGGCATAAAAATATTTATAGAAGTGGCTGCGGTGAAGATCCTCTGTGGATTCCAGCTGGCTATACACCACCTTATCATGCCTTTTGAAAGCGAGCCCACATGTTGATTAGGATGCCTGAAAAAGACACTGACACTGCAAAGTCCACTGGTGCTTTTGGACCTGGCCCTTTTTGCAGGGTCATCCCCCAAACCTTTTGCCTTCCTCCTCCTGTGTTTCTGACCCTCTTTTGGTGGCTTTAGGACTCTGGGCATTTTATCACTGTCATTATCATTATCATTTCTTTCCTGTGAACAGTAATGAGTGGAGAGGGCTGCTTTATTGTAATTGCTTTGACTCCGGTTTAAATACAAGCAGCAAACGGGCATCATAGACTATCTTATACGTCTGCCATAGTCTTTATATAGCTCTTGTATGTTGAACGCTCTACATGGTAAAGTAATTAAATGAAATTGATATCTAGTCTAAACTGGCCTTTACTGGTATGAGTGACCTGGTTAACCATTCCGGGATTTGAACCTCTGACCTGCAAGTCACACACCTCATCAGTGAGTGCTTAACCCACTGAGCCTCCCTAAAACGCTTGTCGAGGGGTTTAGTGCAATATTCTAATCGCGAAGGACAAACAGAAAATTATATGTAGAAAGATGAGTTTAATTACTGAAAACAAAATATTTGTTCGTTTGCTTGCTGGATTTCTTTTTTTTTTTTTTTTTTTTAAAGACTGAGGTTTAGGGACAAAGTGTGGTTAATTGGTGAAAAAACAAAACATTTTGGGGCCCGGAGTTTAGTCATCCAACAAAAAGCTGACTTGGTCTGACAAAACGGATTTGAGAAATATTTCAAACGTGTAGTGATGATTCATTCTAATGTAGGCGCCCTTCTTGATATGACATTTCTGTATTCTTTCACCTTCTTCCGGTCGCTCTGATTGTATTTTAACTCACTTATAAGTTAATTCATATAGATACGTGTTTGTTTCTTGATAATTACTCTGCTGTGTCATGTACAAATTGTGAGATCGGTGGTGTTTAATTTTCCCACTCTTCCAATTTCAAGTAGACTTCTAGTCCTGTTGTACGACAGGCAATCAAAAATAACTTCAGAAGGACGTGCTTTCACAATAGACCATGAAGCATTGCATTTTTTTCAATAGTACATCTTTTAAGAGCCTATAAATCCCATGGACTTAAGCCACTTTCTGTTGCTGAAAAATGCACTGTTTGGTCTCGGTTTTCTTAATCTTCCTAGCGACAGAACCCCTAACGAGTCCGTCTCATTTTGCTCTCCCCAACTGTTACACAGTTAAACAGCTGCAGCTTGGTTGAATTTATCAATTTGTCTCCATTTCAGCGTGGTCGTTATTTTTTTAATGGAAAATATGGTACCCCTACTTATACACAAAACGTGTTTGCAAATGACAAGAAAAATGTAATCAAGCGCGAAGTATGACGGGCGATGCAAGATTCTCGATCATATGAGCAGAAGAAATCTCCACAAACAAAACAAGTTTCAGCGCAAGAACCGGGCAACTACAGTGGCTCGAACTGGAGACGCCACCGAGAAAGCTAAAGCAAGGCTCAGCTTCCACTGAGCAGGAACAATGAAGTGCTGAGGCCGGAATAAGTAAAGCAAACTTTAAAAAGAATAAATGCCACTGGCGGTGATGATCACGGGAGAGGCTGGTCAGGCAGACACATGAGGCCCCTGCTTGCCAGGGACAACACAAATCGTAAGACATCCGGAACATGGTATTTTAAAGTGGTTTACACATTACAACTCATACCACTGAAAGGTCTTAGAGCAATTGCCTGCTTTGATTGATTTAGTTGCAGGTGATGTAGCATGCCAGTTGTCAAGAAACCGGGAAACTGTCACAGCATTCAAAATCACACTGCAAGAGCTGTTTTGTTGCGTCCATACCATCATTCTCCAAGATTTGCCAATCCCCCCTCAAGTTACCTGGGCACTTTACCACTGCTGACCAGTGCTAAAGTGCAAGTGCTGCCTGTTTAAATTGTATGGGTAATTGGTGTATCCATAATTGGCATATTTGATTTACTAATAAGTCTCTAGCATAGTGCACCTTGTGTGCCCAGGGCCTGTAAATAAAATGCTATTTGTGGGCCTGCAGCACTGAATGTGCCACCCACATGAGTAGCCCTGTAAACATGTCTTAGACCTGCCACAAGACAGACACCGGAGACGGCCAGACACACAGAGAGAGAGACAGACGGACAGACACAGAGAGAGACGGAGGGACAGACAGACACACACACACACACACACATAGAGAGAGAGAGACGGACAGACACACACACACAGAGGGAGGGAGGGAGGGAGAGAGACAGACGCACACAGAGACAGACGGACAGACACAGAGAGAGAGAGACACACAGAGAGAGACAGACGGACAGACACAGAGAGAGAGACACACAGAGACAGACAGATGGACAGACACACACAGAGAGACAGAGAGACAGAGACAGATACGGGGAGACAGATACGGGGAGACGGATACGGGGAGACGGATACGGGGAGACGGATACGGGGAGACGGATACGGGGAGACGGATACGGGGAGACGGATACGGGGAGACGGAGAGAGAGAGATACAGAGAGGGAGAGAGATACAGAGAGGGAGAGAGATACAGAGAGGGAGAGAGATACAGAGGGAGAGAGATACAGAGGGAGAGAGATACAGAGGGAGAGAGATACAGAGGGAGAGAGATACAGAGGGAGAGACAGATACAGAGGGAGAGACAGATACAGAGGGAGAGACAGATACAGAGGGAGAGACAGATACAGAGGGAGAGACAGAGACAGAGGGAGAGACAGAGACAGAGGGAGAGACAGAGACAGAGACAGAGGGAGAGACAGAGACAGAGACAGAGGGAGAGACAGAGACAGAGACAGAGGGAGAGACAGAGACAGAGGGAGAGACAGAGACAGAGGGAGAGACAGAGACAGAGGGAGAGACAGAGACAGAGGGAGAGACAGAGACAGAGGGAGAGACAGAGACAGAGGGAGAGACAGAGACAGAGGGAGAGACAGAGACAGAGACAGAGGGAGAGACAGAGACAGAGGGAGAGACAGAGACAGAGGGAGAGACAGAGACAGAGGGAGAGACAGAGACAGAGACAGAGGGAGAGACAGAGACAGAGACAGAGGGAGAGACAGAGACAGAGGGAGAGACAGAGACAGAGACAGAGGGAGAGACAGAGACAGAGACAGAGGGAGAGACAGAGACAGAGGGAGAGACAGAGACAGAGGGAGAGACAGAGACAGAGGGAGAGACAGAGGGAGAGACAGAGGGAGAGACAGAGACAGAGGGAGAGAC